>NW_023504833.1:0-25429 GCF_004664715.2 Peromyscus leucopus | reverse complement strand
TATCTGCTGTGTACCCAGTTTGCTATTAGTTGGTAAAGGTACAAAAAGGAGGAAGAATTTCCCTTCCAGCTTCCAGAGAGGAGTTGGTCATGGGACCAAACCGTGATGGAAATGCTGTGTGGGTCTTAAAGAGACCCTACTCCTAGCCTGATGTTCTGGCATACGCTGTAATCCAGCATTTGGAAGGGAGGGAGGCTGAGGCAGGAGGTTCTTGAGTTTGAGGCCAACTTGGGCTACATTAGATAACCACCAAAAGAACAGTGACTCCTAGCCTGGAAACATGAAGGGGTCAGCTTCCCAGGGGAGTATCAGTACCTGATGTAGCAAGGGCGTCCGGCAGCTGGGAAGATGGAGGTTTTCTTTGGGGTGAAACTAGTTTGGTGGTCGGTTCTCAATGAGCAAGGGAGGCTGAGGCAGGAGAGAGCTGTGGTTTGGAGAGGAGAGGTGTACAGAATGAAAAAGAATGGAGAGAAAGGGGACCACAGCAGGGCTGGGTGAGAGTGATTTTTCATGAAAACAGTAGACTTGAGGTGGCCGGGGACAGGAGCACTTTCATAATGACCTTTCTTTTTCAGTTTTTCTCTTCTTTTTTTAGTACTGGAGATTTAACTGAAGGACCTTGTATGTTTAGCCCCAAATGATCATCAGTGTTCCCAAATTCTATCAAAGTAACACGCACGCGCGCGCGTACACACACACACACACACACACACACACACACACACACACACACACGAATGGTTAAATGAGTTACATTTTTAAATAAACAAAATAATTGTCATCTATTTTTATTTTTTTAGAAAACTGGTTTGGGCCTTATAAACATAGGGATACTGTCAGAGAAGCCTAGCATTATGTTTCTGATTCTCAGCAAGCTCACCAACTACTTTCTAGAGGAGTATATTGATTTCCTATAATTTTTGTTTTATTATTTCTATTTAAATTAAAAAAATGTGACTTTAAATTACTTTAAACATCCTGGTATTTCTTTGAATACCCCCTTGTAGGAACCATTCATGGAGGTAATTATAAATATGTTAAATAGCAGAAAAAAGTCTTGCACACAGTGGGAAAATGATGGTTTCTAGGAAACTATTTAAAGAGGAAATGTTCCTGAACTCTTGGTCTTCCTGCCTCCGACAAGTCTGAGATCATGGGCATGGGCCTCAGGCTCAGGAAATATTCTTTATTTTATTTTATTTTTATTTTATATACATTGTTGTTTTGCCTGCATGTATGTCTGGGTGAGGGTGTTGGATCCTTAGGAAATATTCTTAATGTAAAAAAAAATTCTATTTGTATTGCTTTTCTTTAAAAACATTATATTAATCTTTAGGTCTGTGTGTTGGTATATGCCTTTAATCCCAGTTCTCAGGGTGTTGAGGATTGCACGTCCAAGCCAGCCTGGCTTTGCAGCAAGACACCATCTCAGATCATGTATTACATATTGTATCTTATATATAATACATATTCCTTCCCAGTCGAAGCGCTGTCATGTTGTCAATGGTTTCCTTGTTTCCGATTCTTTCTGTATGTCCGGTTGGCACCTTAGCGAGTTTGCTTACCTTATAGAGTACGAAGATCCATATTTTAAAATAGGATAACGTGATAACTAGATAACTGAGAGAGGGTTTTGTAAAGGCTTTAGTTAAGTAGTGAGCAGCTTTCCTTGAGCTCCTCGGGAGCGTATCGACCTGAAGAGAATACGTGGGTTGTACTTGCAGTAAGTTTACTGACAGTAGCCGAACAAGAAGAAACAGCATCTGATGTCTGAAATGAACTTGGCCTTGGGGGTGGCCGCAGGGAGCCCCCAGGGGAGGCGGCACTGCCTGAGCAGACATTTCGGAAGTAATTGTGTGAGGAGGCAACTTTTGTTTCGCTGACTCAGCTCTGATTTTTGTAAATACACCTGTTCATATGGGGTCCAGGGTTTAATTATACAAAGTCTCCTCATTAACTAAATACTTTGTTCCTCAGAGGGCTGTACTGTACAATTTTAATATCCTAGTACCATCTTCTCCCCCATGTTACAGAGTTTTATTTATATCTGATTTGTGAAAACATTAAAGTTATTATTTTATGTGTATGGATGCTTTGCTAGCATGTACACTTGTACACCATGTCTGCACATAGTGCCTGTGGAAGTCAGAAGAGGACATTGGATCCCTGGAACTCAAGTTACAGACAGTGTGAACCACCATATTGGTGCTGGGAATTGAACCTGGGTGCTCTGGAAGAACAGGTAGTGCTTTTAACCACTGAACCATCCCTCCAGCCCCTGCAAAAACGTTTTTTAGAAACTAGTCATGATTCAGTAGTAGAGCTTTTAAATTGTCTATGATCATCACCTTAAAAAATAAATCCTCTAACAAATACCAGAAGAGCTTTTATTATTTTAGGCAGAGGCAAGGAGACAGTGTGCGTTGCAGGGTGAACTCTGTTCAGTTTTGTTGGCTGTAAACATACTTCTTTCTCTTGGGCTGGTTCCGCTCCCTGTTAGCAGCAGGTATCCCATGACTCTGGCATCTTTCACATCTTGGAGTATCCAAAGCAATCCAGGCTTCAACTTCACAGCTTCACGCAATGGCCTCTCTAGGCCTCCATTCAGGGACAACCCTGACACTTGCCTAACCTCAGTGGTTTTCCTTAGTCATGGAGGCAAATTCTATAACCCATTTCTTCTATCCTTATCTCTAAAGCCAGAACCATGTGACTGAAGCTGCCAAGTTCTACTGCTTACTGGGGCTGGAATATGGTCCTCTCATTCAGTTACATCTTTCCCAGTTTTCTGTCCTTCACTGCCTAAGCTTAGCTGTCCTGAAACTTGCTCTGTGGACCAGGATGGCCGCAAACTCAGAGATCCACCAGCCTCTGCCTTCTGAGTGCTGGGATTAAAGGCCTGCGCCACCACACCTGGCTCTAAGCTTTTCTTTAGTTCCTTTTCAAAAGTTGGAATTTAGCTGGGTGGGTCTTGCTCTGAGGTCACCACTCCCTTTATTCCATCTCTTAATCTGTTTATCTCCTTGAACACAGGACGTAGCTCTATTCCATTTCCTGGTGCTCTTTTTCTCCTCAAAATTTACCTTTTATAATTTACCCTGCTCAGCTTACTCCTTTTCATTATAAATCTTCATTAGAATTACCACTAAAGGGGCTGGAGAGATGGCTCAGAGGTTAAGAGCAGTGACTGCTCTTCCAGAGGTCCTGAGTTCAATTCCTAGCAACTACATGGTGGCTCACAACCATCTGTAATGAGATCTGGTGCCCTCTTCTGGCATGCAGTCATACATGCTCTATACATAATAAATAAATCTTAAAAAAAAATTACCACTAAAAACCACAGGACAGTCTATTCTAGGCAGTTTTGAGATCTCCCCTGCCATTGGAATAATCCCCAATTTAATGCTTTTTTTTAAAAAAATTATTTTATTTTTATTTTATGTGTGTATTTTTCCTGAATATATGGAGTCAGATAACCTGGCACTGGAGTTACAGATGGTTGTGAGCCACCATCTGGGTGCTGGGAACTGAACCTGGGTCCCCTGGAAGAGCAGCCAGTGCTCTCCACCACTGAGCCATCTCTCCAGCCCCTAATTTAATGCTTTTAAATAATAATTTATGCAAAAAGACTAAAGTGGCCCCTTTGAGTTTGATTTGCTGGTCCATTGCTTATATAAATGACCCTAAGGCCATCCCTAAGGCCAGGCACACTTCCCTCAGCCTGATTCCTTTTCCTTTTCCCTGAGATCTAGGCACCAGACCACACTGTAATCTACATACACTACCACATACTCTGAAGGACAGCACATGCAGAAATTTGAGCAGAGGACTGCAGAGTGCTTGTGCTTGTTCAGAGAAGCCTCCTCACTTACTAGCAGTGAGTGTTCACTTCTCTGTAGCCCAGTCCTCATTCAGAAACAAGTGGCTTGTTTGGTTTTGAATCATCCATTACTCCACAGGGTTGCAGTGAGTGTAAATGTTTGATGCCTCTGTGGACTTGGGACAGTGCCTGAACACAGCAATGTTTATTTGTGTTTTAGTGTTCCGAAGCTATATTTAGCCTTTGCACTGAATTTTTGCTGCATTTGTTTCTTACGGTCCTGGACATCCTAACCATCTTATTGTTCTCCAGGTGCTGTCCTGTAAATGTAGGGGGTCTAAGCATGGCTGTCCTTCAGAGCACCTATAGCTGATAAAAGATGCTGTGGCATGAGGTTTGGGTCTGTGATGCAGGTAGTTCCCACATCCACGAGGCCAGTGACACCTCCTCTGACAAGGCCACACCCCCTAACCCTTTCCAAACAGTTCCTCCAGTTGGGGATCAAGTATTCAAATGTATGTGTCTCTAGGGACCGTTCTCATTCAAACCACCACACCTGGGTTGCTGGGCCTCATCACGCAGTTTATAGAAGCTTGCTAGAACTGATATATTTCTAGGAATTTATATCAGGTTGCTTCACTGTTAGCATAAAATTAGCTGTGGTAAGTGGGAGTATTAGCAGTCTGGAAACGGGCGGATCCCGTAAGATTCATCTTGGCTCCCTCGATATGGTAGTGATTTGTAAGTCCATGTCTGAGGAAGTGTTGACCTTCCAGTGGGTGTCCTCGTTGATGGGATTGCTATGACACAGCAGAGCTGGCTAGGTGCCTGAGCAGCAGAACTTTTTCTTTCACACGTCTGGAGGCTATAAGTCCCAAGTCAGTGTGGTAGCAGTATTGCTCCTTCTGGGGCCACGACGGAAGGGTCCGTTCTGGGTTGTCTCTTTAGCTTTAGACAGTCTGCGTCTTCTGTGTCTTTCCTTATCATCTTCCTCTGTGCTAGTATTGTGTAAGATTTCTGGTGGTGTTTTAAATACTGGAGCAGGGTCTACTCCGATGTAACTTGGTTACCTGTGTAAAGGTTCTGTCTTAGGCAAGGTCACATTCTAAGGGGGAGAATTTCCACATATGAATTCATGAGGTCACAGTTCAACCTGTAACCCATGCATGCAGGTGTGTGCACATATTATTAATTGTTCTATGAATACCAGATAATCTGTTAGTTTTTTTGAGGTTGCTCTTGGGTTAATATCAGAATTAGGGTTTCTGGAGGAAAACATTGGTTTAGAGAAGTATTTTAGGCTGCCTGAAGTAGCCCAAGTGGGTTTGTTTCTAAATTTCTGGACTCAAGGCATATAGTGTGAGTGAAATGGCCTTGTATTGTTTTGCTGAGAAATGCTTTTAACACATGAAGACATTTTTGGAATGATTTTCTAACTACCTGAGATACTGTTGTGTCTTTTCACAATTATGTAAGATGGAGTTTTTAGAAATTTTTTTCTCTTTTTCCTCAAAAGCTAGCATAATAACACGCATGGCTTTGTGGTTTTAAAAACTGACATATCTTAGACCTCAGGAGGAACATTTTTTTGTGTAAATTTTTTAATGAGCTTTTTAAAATTTATTTATTTTTTTTTTCGAGACAGGGTTTCTCTGTGTAGTCCTGGCTGTCCTGGAACTCACTCTGTAGAACAGGCTGGCCTCAAACTCACAGAGATCCACAGAGATGGTCTCTGCCTCCTGAGTGCTGGGCTTAAAGGTGTGTGCCACCACTTCCAGATTGGAAGGTACATTTTGAAGTTCAGTAGTTTTGTTTCAAAGTGAAGGATATGTGTTTAGCTAGATAAATACTGGAATCAGAGTCCTCGCCAGAAGGGTTCAGAGTATACATTTGCGTGGGAATTTAGTCATGTTAGTTGTAGACTTAAAAATAACAAGTCAAGGCACAAAGCTACACAGAGAAACCCTGTCTCGAAAAATTAAAAAAAAAAAGTCTTTCCCTTTAAATTATATACGGCAGTTTCAAAAGTTTTATTTTTAATCAGCTTTAATTAGATGTGATTTACATGTAATGAGCTTTGTACATTTTAAGTTTGTGTCAGTCAAAGTCCATATAACCATCCTGTAACCATTATTCCAATTCAGCTCCATAATCCCCTTTCCCAGAGTTCCCGCTGCCTCTTTGTAATTGTTTTCTCTTTATCTCCAGCTTTGACTCCAAGGAACTACTGATCTGACTGTTGTAATTAGAGGACAGTTCAGGCCATTTCAGGGGTTCATACAAACGAAATCGTTACAATGTGTGCTCTTTGGTGTCTACTTTCTTTCCTTGGCATAATGAAATGCTCTTTGTTGTTGAGTGTATGGGAAGTTTGTTCTCCTTAATTGATGTCTAGTTTTGTGTTGTATGAATATACCAAGGTGTGTTGATCATCACTTGCCGAATCCTTGGGTGGCCTCCAGCTCTTGGCTGTTTTCAGTAAAGCTGTTAGAGTTCCTGTTGTCAGTCTTTTCACAGACCTTCTTGTTTTGGGTAAAGACCTAGGAATGGAATTGCTAGCTTAGGTATGTAAATATGTATCCAACGGGGTGAGAAACAATGAAAATATTTCTCAAGGAGATTCCACAATTTTTCTTCTCTGCTGCCAGTGTTGAGAACTGGAGCTCTTCTCTGTCCTGTTCATCTATTGCCACAGCTGTCTTTGCACTCTGAGCTACTGTAAAGAGCAAATTGTGATCTCACACCTGGGTTTTAGTTTGCTTCTCTGTGACCAGTGCTGGTCCATGTATTTATTGGGTGTTCATTCATGTGTCTTTTTTTTTTTTTTTTTAAAGATTTATTTATTTATCATGTATACAGTGTTCTGTCTGCACATACACCTGTGGCCAGAAGAGGGCACCAGCTCTTATTATGGATGGTTGTGAACCACCATGTGGTTGCTGGGAATTGAACTCAGGACCTCTGGAAGAACAGCCAGTGCTCTTAACCGCTGAGCTATCTCTCCAGCCCCCATTCATGTGTCTTCTCTGTCCATTTTAACTCTTGGATAGCTTGTGTTTAGCTATAGGAATCGGTCTGGGTAAAATTCTCTCTCTCTCTCTCTCTCTCTCTCTCTCTCTCTCTCTGTCTGTCTGTCTCTGTCTCTCTGTCTCTCTGTCTCTCTCTGTCTCTCTCTCCCTCTCCCTCTCCCTCTCCCTCTCCCTCTGTGTGTTTGTGTGTGTGTGTGTATTGATATTTCCTCCAAGTTTTTGGTTTACTTTTTAATTTTCTCATGAACTCAAAAGTACAAAAGGTTTGAATATCAAACCTAAAGTTCACTTTAGTGATTAGTGGCTTTCCTATCTTAAGAGTTCTGTCTATTCTGGAAGCATGAAGACTTTTATATTTTCTTCATCTGGAGGTTTATATAGTTTAAGCTTATAGTTCTAGGCCTATTAGGTGTGTTATTATGTAGAGAAGGTACACTCAGTTACAGGTGCCAAGGTTTTATTTTGAATTTGACTTTGACAAGTGAGCTAAGATTTTATATTCTTGTAGTGGACATTTGCAACATGAATCTTAAAAGGTCTTATAATAAAAACCCAGAGCTAGATATTAGGGTAAAAGCTGAAAGATCAGAGAAACAGAACTGCCAGCCACTAGCTTACCTCTATGAAATCCTCAGATTCAAGAGATCGAGTTCCTGTTTCCTCACGCCTTATATACCTTTCTGTGTCCTGCCATATTACTTCCTGAGATTAAAGGTGTGTGTCACCACTGCCTGGTTCTGTTTCTTTCATGTAGCCCAGTGTGGCCTTGAACTCACAGAGATCTAGATGGATCTCTGCCTCCTGAGTGATAGGATTAAGGGTGTGTGCCACCACTGCCTGACCTCTATGTCTAATTTAATGGCTGGCTCTTTCCTCTGATCTCCAGGTAAGCTTTATTGGGGTACACAATAATATCACCACAGAAATTATAGATTTTGACTTTTAAGGATATCAGTTTAAAGATTTTGGAGGTTTTTTTGTTTTGTTTTGTTTGTTTCATATTAAATTACTGTGAGATGGGAACTCTATAAACTCATGATGCCAGTTTCTCCCTCATATGCCCTGCTGGGAATGAGAATAAAGTAGAGAGAGAAAGAGAGAGAGAGAGAGAGAGAGAGAGAGAGAGAGAGAGAGAGAGAGAGAGAGAATGTGTGTGTGTGTGTGTGTGTGTGTGTGTGTGTGTATGTGTGATGGAATTTGTGGAACATTGGGAAAGCACATATGTACTATACAATGGGTACAATCTTAGTCATTGGTTTTAGAATTTAATGACTTTTATTACTTTGTCCTAGGTTTAGCTATCGCTTTAGTATAGATGTGCTTTCTACCCCTGCAGTTTCTCGTATTTGAAAACTGTCATTTACAGAACCTCTGGGCCACTCCTTCTGCCTCTACTTGTGAAATGAAATGCTTTGTACAGCCAGGGGAACCCTGGGAGGAAGTGTGTCTGTGGAGCCTGGTTGGTTGCTCAGAACCGCAGGATGTGGAGAGGTGGGAATGGTGCAAGTCCAGAGGCTGCGCCTTTCCTTATCTTGGCCTACCTTTAGCCCCTAAGTAGCCATTCCTAGCCCATCCCTGTGTCAGAACTAACATCCTGGACTAGTAGATAAAAGTCTTTCAGAATCTATTAACATAGCAGACGCACTAGCTTCTGCTGACCCAAACGCTAAGAATGTCATCAGATAGCATCCGAAGCCTATAGAAAAGCTTCCCCATCTTACTGCCTCTCTGATATGTTGTAAACCTGCTTTGATTTATGACTTCCTGTTCTGTTCTAAGCTATAAAATGCCATCAACTTGCTTCCACACAGGAACATGAAATTTACAGTAACCTAAATCTGTGTTCCTGAGCCATGGTCCTTCAGATGTGCACATTTTCTTACATGGCCTCTGAGGAAAACCATGAGGAGACATCTGTCCCTTCCTTCAGTTCCCCTCTGGACTTCAGAAGACATCATTTTCTCAAACAGTAGACATTGTTCTGGTTAATGCTTCTTGAAGTTTAGTTTCCTTGAATTATATATCACAGTTTGTATTTCTCCCTCGGGCAGTGAGGTTTTTGACCGAAAGTATGTGTGCTTAAAATAAAAAATTTGCCGGGCAGTGGTGGCGCATGCCATTAATCCCAGCACTCAGGAGGCAGAGGCAGGCAGATCGCTATGAGTTCGAGCCCAGCCTGGTCTACAGAGTGAGTTCCAGGAAAGGCTCCAAAGCTACACAGAGAAACCCTGTCTCAGAAAAACAACAACAACAACAAAAACCAAAACTAAAACAAAAATCCAAAAAACAAACCCAAACAAGAAAACAAAAACAAAAGCAAAACAACAATTTGCTTTTTTAGATCACAGCCCCACAAGCCCTACAGAAGGTATGGAACGCACTAGCATGTAGTCCTGGGGACACTGAACAGGAGGAGACACACCTTGGCACATGGTAGAGAGAGACCTGAGTGTGTGTGAGTGTGAGGTATGTATAGGTGGGTGGTAAACAGCCCCAGGACTGTGAAGGACTGAAAGATTAAGAAAGGATGGAGGTTTTGAATTCTGCTCGTAGAGATTTCCTGGATCACCACGGAAGAAGAGTTGGGAGGTGACCCGGCAGGTGGCATGGATGGCTTCCTCAGCCATTGGTCTTCTGCTTCCATAGTCTTTCTTTTTTAAGTGTCTGCTTTCTTCTGGTCTCCCATGTTTGAACGTGCTGATCCCCATGGTGTCTCTGGCCTCATTACAGAAGGAAGCCCTTCTTAGGCTGTGAGGACACATTAGGAAACTTGTGTTTTGTTTTTTAACTTTTAAAAATCCAAGAAAGTTTTATTTTATGTATATGGGTGTTTTGCTTCTATGTTTATGTGTGTACCATGTGCATGCCTCATGCCTGTGGAGATCAGAAGAGGGTCTTGGATCCCCTGGAATTAAAGTTGTGAACCACTATGTTGGTGCTGGAAATAAAACCCAGGTCCTCTGGAAGAGCAACCAAAACTCTTAACTATCTCTCCAGTCCCTAGAAAGTTTTTGATGGAACTTTCTTTTAAAGGTAACAGAATAAACATTCTAACCACTTTGAAAGAACACATAAAAGCAAGAGCCCAGAGAACCCGAGTTTCCCTGCTGTGGGCATCTTGCTGTGTAGTCTTACTCTTCTGAACCTCCTAGCTCCAGGCATGCTGGCCTTGGTACTTCCTGGGCTGTGACCTCTGGCTCAGGTCCCTTGTGCTCACACAATGGGCAGATCTGTCTACCTTTTGTTTTTAGGCCCCTGTACTCATGGCCCTGGCCCTGAGTGTGTTCTTTTTTTCTTTTTTCTTTCTTTTTTTTTTTTTTTTTTTTTTGATTTTTCAAGACAGGGTTTCTCTGTGTAGCTTTGCGCCTTTCCTGGAACTCGCTTTGTAGACCAGACTGGCCTCGAACTCACAGAGATCCGCCTGCTCTGCCTCCGAAGTGCTGGGATTAAAGGCGTGCGCCACCACCGCCCGGCCCTGAGTGTGTTCTTAAGTCTGATTTTCTATGGTAACTTGGCTGGGTGGGGTCCTTTCTTCATTGCATGCTGGGGAAGGGGCCTTCATGACCCTGGGTCTCTGAAATACTCTTGCTTTTCTCTGAAGTTGGCTCACTGGCTGAGCATCAGATTGGGTCTTCCTCAGTGTAGTTCACTGTGACCCTGTGGGTCCTCTTGTTAGGATCTGTGTGATTTTATCTGTTAGGCGCAAACCTGGGACAAGTCTCACTCAGTACCTGTGGCTCCTCCCAACTCTCCCAGCATCACTCAGTACCTGTGGCCCCTCCCAACTCTCCCAGCATCACTCAGTACCTGTGGTTCCTCCCAACTCTCCCAGCATCACTCAGTACCTGTGGCTCCTCCCAACTCTCCCAGCATCACTCAGTACCTGTGGCCCCTCCCAACTCTCCCAGCATCACTCAGTATTGTGGCCCCTCCCAACTCTCCCAGCATCACTCAGTACCTGTGGCCCCTCCCAGGACTTCTTACCCTGTCCCCTACCCTAAACCTCTCCCTCCCAGGGCCTGGGCTTCTGCTTCCCTTCCCTGAACCTGACCCCCGTATAACCCTGTATAGCCATTTTTGCTGCATGGTGTTGCTGTTTGTTTGTTCTTTAGTTCTTAGCTCTTTGGGTCTTGGGGGGGGGGCACCACCCAGCTCCCAAATAAATTGCACATGGAGGCTGATTCTTAATTATAAATTCCTGGACTTAGCTTGGCTTGTTTCTTGCCAGCTTTTCTTAACCTAAATGATCCCATCTACCTTTTGCTTCTGGGCTTTTATATTTTTCTATTTCTGTATATCTTTCTCTCACTCTTACTCCATGGCTGGCTGTGTGGCTATGTGGCTGGCCCCTGGCCCCTCCTTTCCTCTTCTTGTTCTCTTACTCCTCCTTTCCTTCTAGATTTCTCCTTCTATTTGATCTCTGCCTGCCAGCCCCTCTTCTCCTTTCTCCTGCCTTGCTATTGTCCGTTCAGTTCATTATTAGATCATCGGGTGTTTTAGACAGGCACAGTAACACGGCTTCACAGAGTTAAACAAATGCAACATGAAAGAATGCAGCACATCTTTGCATCATTAAACAAATGTTCCCCAGCATAAACAAATGTAGCACATCTTAAGATAATATTCCACACCAGCACAGCTTGGCTGGCGGCTCCTCTTTTGCTCTTCCTCCTCCTCTCTTCTCTCGCGGTCTGGTTTAGTCTGCCTGCCATGTTCAGCTGGTGCTCCCCCCTCTGCCCGCCTTCCCCCTTACATCTGCAGTAAAACTCTTCTCCGTCCTTTTGGAGTAGTGATATCCTCCTCCTCCTCCTCCTCCTCCTTTTATTTCATTTTTCTCGTTTGTGTCCACCTGCTTCTCAGCCCAGCAGAAGGCTCCAGTTTGTTTGAAAAGCCCACATTTCCTAACAAGTTATTGACAGACCTCAGTTGAGGATGAGTTTGTTGGCTTACACGTAAAAGCTTGAAGGTGGGCTGCAGTCGGGCATGGCCGCACACGGGGTGCTTCTCGTTCTCTTCTCCTTTTGTCTCTTTGCATAGTCCACAGGTGTCAGGATGGCTCCAGTTACTCTGTCATCTGCCATCCAAGTTCAAGTCCAGCAGTGGGAAGCGAGCTCTTCAGAGCTTGTGTAAACTGAGGCATGACTGTTGTAAATTGGGTGCTGTGCTCAGTGACAGCAGCTTGCTGGAGCTCATGTCATCACCAGCTGCCAGATCCTGCATGTTGCCACTGTCACAACTTGTAGTAACACATACCCTCTCTTAAAAGTCCCTCTGGACATCACAGCTCTCTCTCTGTTCCCTCTCTCTTATTTCTGTCTCCTGGTCTCTCTGTCTTTCTGTCTGTCTCTATCTCTTTCTCATGTCCCCAGTCTGACACAGCCTTTTGCTCACCTCCTTCCCCAATAAACCTCTTGTTAGATCTGTTGTATGGCATGCTCTCTTAGTGGCACACCTTGGCCCCAGCTTCCAAAGGTTCCTTTTCACGACTTTATCCTAATAATGACTGCTCTAAGTTTTGGTTGAGGGGAAGGGTTTTAGTTCAGATATGCAGAAGAGTACAGCCAGAGGCATCTGGAAGAGTCCAGAGCAGAGTGAGAAAGCAGTTAACTGGACATGGGCAGCAGACTAGACCAAACCATGAGTGTGGGGGAAGTTAGGCAGCAGGATAGGAAGGTCAAGAGATTGCAGGCAAAGGAGACCAAGAGAGAGGAACAGGCCAGAGGGGACCAAGAGGGAGGGAGGGAGGGAGGGAGGGAGGGAGGGAGGGAGAGAGAGAGAGAGAGAGAGAGAGAGAGAGAGAGAGAGAGAGAGAGAGAGAATGAGAACACTCATAGCTGGGAGAACAAGAAATACCTGAGTTTCAAGGGAAGGAGAAGCTGGGGGAGGGAAGCCCATGAGCTTGAGTTCTCAGGTAGTTGTGATACTGAGGAAGCCTGGAAGCCAGCTTGTGCTTTGGGATGCTGATCACCATTGACAGACATTGAGTTTCTTTTGAACTTGACCTAGCTCACACTAAATTCTGCAGTCCTCTCCTGTCTTCTCTCTCTTTCTCTCTCTCTCTCTCTCTCCTCTTCTCTTCTCTCTCTCTCTCTCTCTCTCTCTCTCTCTCTCTCTCTCTCTCTCTCTCTCTCTCTCTCTCCCCAAGGCCTGAGGTCCTCCTTCTTTTTCCCTTGGGTCACCAGTTTTTTTATTTTGTAAGTTTCACATTCCAGAAGCTGCTTTTATGAAGTGACTCTTGGATTTGGAAATGCCTTTTGTTCTGACTTCTGCTTTCCAGACAATAAAATATACCCCATACTTTCTTTTTATTTGCATTTATTGAGTAGGTTTACTTGGACAATTGCTTCCTTCATCATTTAATTTTTTAATCTTTTGAGTTATTTTTCTTCCCTTTTTATTAGTGAACTTTTCCGTAGCATAGAAAGTAGTGAGTTTCAGTGTGCTGAAGTTAATCACTTCGCCCAGAGCCTCCCCCTCCCCCACACTGCCCTTCGCCTTTGTGTCTTACTCGGTTTCTTTTGAGTGCCTTCCCATTATCATCCAAATGGAGTGTACCTTTATTTTAATAGGTAAGCTTGTTTCTTAACCCTGCTATGTCCCCTTTGATGTTCATTTGTTGTATTTTGTGTGATCTTCTCGGAAAGAGATTATAGTTCCCTGTTGTGAGGAATGATGCCATTGATGGATGTCATGCTAATTCAAATAGAGTGGTGTGATACCCATGCCACATTGTCTGTCTTTAAAAGTCTAGTTTCTTCCATGAGAGGAGAGAACTAGTTACTCAGTTAGGAAGCTTGGAACTCAGTCAGGATTATTACAAACACGTTTTCCCAGGGTGTACTGTGAGCTTCACAAGGGTCTTTTGTCTATTATTATTATTGTTACTACTATTAGTGGTTGTATTTTTGAGACACGGTTTCTTTATGTAGTCTTGGCTGTCTCAGAACTAGCTCTGTAGTTGAGGCTGGTCTTGAACTCACAGAGATCTACTTGCCTCTGCCTCCCAAGGACTAGCTAGGTTTAGAGGCATGTGCCACCACCACCCAGCAAAACATTGATTTCTAAAATCAGCAATGACTGTAAAATTGGCAAGCTGCCTTTCATTTTTTTTTTTTTCTCAACTGAAAGTTCTAAGCGGTCTGTTACTTGACCCCAGAGTCACTAAGGTCATGTAAGAGATGTCGGTGAACCCGAGGAAGGTGTCCTGTTTGAGTGGGCTCTATATTTGTGGAGTTTTACTACCGTTTAATCCTTCAAGTTCGGCAGTTCGTACGTGGAGAGAGAGAAGGTACATGTTAGAAGTTCCGTTTGAGGGCCCTGTGCCCGGTGGCTCTGACTGAGTCCGCTTTCCCTCCGCTGCCTGGTCATCAACACAGAAGGGCCTGTCATCCCCCATGCCAGGAGGTGACTACTGTCTATCCAGCCTCTTCCTTCTGAGGTCAGGGTCACCGATGACGGCTCCTGTAAGTGTGGCAAAGAGAATGTGTCTGTGTAATTGTTTAGGCCCTTGTCAGTTAAATGATCATCACTGGATTTCTTAATTTGTCTGGTGTATGATGCTTCCTTCCTTCAGGCCTTCCATGGAGCAGCTGTAACACTGTAATCTTGCCGCTGGATGCACCTGTTTGGAGACTATTTCTGATGGCTGCATCCCTAGTCCGCAGTTTCTGTGTGACTTGACGAAGAAACCTATTAAAATAAACACAGGACTTCAGAAAACTAAAGACAGAACTACCATGTACTGTACTTGCCCAAAGGAGTTTAAGTTAGAATACTACAGAAATAACCATGTATCCGTGTTTATTACAGCAGTATGTATAATGGCTAAATTCGGGGTTACCTAATACCCAGTAAATATCAAAGGTGATGTGCATGCATACACACAGAGAGTGGGCTTTTATTCAGCTATAAAATTATTGAATGGGTGAACTTATTTACTTGTAGAAAAATGAATGGAACTGGAGGTCATTATTTAAACAGAGTAAACCAGCCTCAGACGAGTAATCCATGTTTTCTCTTCTTACGTGGGACTCAGGTCTCACACACTCAGATAGACAGAAGGACTACTTAGGGAGAGGGGGATTAGCAGGAGTTGGAGAGAGGGCAGGAGAGGATGATGGGGGAGAAAGGTTAGGAAGCCCGACGTTTTTACACAGTGCCGCTGATTGCTCCTTATGTAGGGGCGGGGCCTTGGGAAGTTCCCCATCCACACTGGGGTGGTTGGTATTGTGCAGGTCTCCTCTAGGCAGCCACATTGCTGAGATATCATGGGTGCACTAGCCTGTCGGACAGACGCTGTCTAGCAGCAGGCGTCTTTGTCCTCTGCCTCTTACAGTCTTTCCTCCCTCCTCTTCCGTGGTGTTTCCTGAGCCTTACTGGAGTTTTCAGAACACAGACCAAACAAAACAACAACAACAACAACAACAAAAAGCAGACAAATGCTTTGTGAGATCTAACAAGGACAGGCTGCAGGCCAGTTCCTGATAGTCTGCATTTCTGTTCGCAGTCTGGTCTCTGGAACTCTGGGCTGATGCCCATTGACTTCTGCTTGTAGCATTGTAGGGCTTCTCTGGCCCACAACTCCAAACTCTTCCCACGGATTGTTCAGGCCTGTAAGCTACGTGGGCAGACTTGTCACTACAGAGGCCTCGTTTTCTGTGTTAGCTACTTTTCTCATCACTGTGGCAGACTGCCTGACCAAAACCATGTAAGGAACGGTTCCTTGTGGTCACAGTCACGAGACACTGTCCATCAGACCTGAGAAAACATGGAGACAGGGGAAGCTGGTTACTTCCTGTTAACAGGAAGCAGAGACCCGAGTAGGAAGTGGGCTGGGCAAGCTTTCAGCACCCCACTTCCTCCAGCAAGGCTCACTTCCTAAAAGTTCCACAGCCTCAGCAGACAGCACGATCACATGTTTAGGAGGACTCAGTGGGTAGGAACGTTTGATGCTCTCGGCCGAGGAACCAGGTTCGGGTCCCAGCGGTCACAGGACAGCTTTATAAAGCTGCAGCTCTGTAAACTGCAGTTCTAGTTGATTTGATGCCCTCTCTGGCCTGCGTGGGCACTGCATGCTTGTGATGCATGTATAGACCAGCAGGTGAAACACCCATACCTGTAACAACACAAAGCAACGGAGCCTGTGGGGGCATTCCCATTCAGACTGTGGCGGGCACTGATAACAGCCTCCTCCGCCCTCCTCCTGAGTCTGCCTTAGCATCCTGGGCTGTGAAACCTGCGACTGTGCGCCACAGACACCTGATCCTGAGACACTGCTGCAGATCACAGTTTGAGGAAATGAGGATTGACACTTCATGAAAGACAGTTCTATCACCATGTAATCTCTAAAAAATTGCATTTGTCAGCATCAAGGCATGTTACGTGAGAAAAAAAAAAAAAGAGGAAATCTTACTGAAATCAAATTTGACACGTTTCTGGTAGGATGTTGCTCCTGTAGGCAGTTTCAACTTTTCTCAGAGAAAGTGCTTTGGACTTATTGTACTTACACCTGAGGAATCTGGGAACAGACGGAAGTGAGACTTTGTAAGGAACCAGTCTGAGAACAGAATGTTTGCGGGAGGATGTTTAGTGCACATATGGCCAGACGATGGGCTGAACATTCTTCTCATGCTTCAGGAGAGCCTTGAGGATAACTGACAAGTCCATTTTTATCAAATTTAATGGGTTTCTAAATCCTTATCTGCTTACCAAACAAAGCTCTAATTAGAGCAGTGATTAGTGAGCAGCTGTCTCGCCTCCCGCCGAGCCTTGTCTGAAACACTGAGCTCAGGGAAGGTCGCTCACCGCTCCTCCAGTGGGCAAAGAACAATGGCTGCCGGCTTCTGGAAGGCTGGCTAGGCGTCAGGAGAGTCTAGAGCAGTGGTTCTCAACCTTCCTAACGCTGCGACCCTTTAATTCAGTTCCGCATGCTGTGGTGACCCCAACCATCCAATTATTTTCTTGCTACTTTTTAACTGTAATTTTGCTACTGTTCTGAATCATAATATAAATATCTGATATGCACAATATCTGATATGTTGCCTCCAGAGGGGTCACAACCCACACTGGTCTACCGGAAGAAATTGATGAGGGCCTAGTGTTAGGCTGCTACGCTCTCCAGTGGAGTAAGATAGAAGAAACCCTTCTTCAGCACCCGAGATGGGAGAAAATCTCCCTTCCGTTTCTGAGCCACCTTAGACCTGTCTGGGCCAGTAGGCGAACTGAGAAAGTTTTCTGTTAGGTGCTCTGGAAAACTCAGACCACTTGTTTTTAAAATGGGAACTATGGTGCCAACCTTGGGGGCCTGTGGCTCTGGAGGCCGTCCTGGTCTGTTCACTTGTGCCTTTGCTCAGCAGTACCGGAAGAATCGAGTCCCTGTTCAAGGTCGTTAGGACAGCAGTAATCAAACACACAAAGGTCCCTGTCCTCAGGGACTCCAGTGAGGAATGCCATCTTACACAGGCCATTCAGAGTGGTCTCTCTCCCAAGATGACTTTGAAAGCCTGAAACTGAGGATGTCCTATAGGGATCTGGGAGAGGGATTTGGGCACAGGGAAGGCTGGCTGGTGCAGAGCCCTTGGGTTAGACCTGATCTGTGGTGTTTGAAGGACAGCACAAAGGTCAGTGTGGTTAGAGGAGAGAGGATGAGGTTAGACAGGGATGGGGCAGACCATGTCAAAAGTGTTCTCTGGGGGCTGGGACGATGGCTCAGCAGTTGGAGGCAAGGCTCACAACCGAAACAGACAATATTTTTAGGGCTGCAAGATTGCTCAGTGGTTAGAGGTGTTTGCTACCAAGCCTGATGACTCGAGTTTGATCCCAGGAACCTATATGGTGGAGAGAACTGATTTCTTCAAGTTGTCCTCTGACCTTCACATGCATGCTGTGGCATGGGCGATCTCTCTCTCTCCTCTCTCTCTCTCTCTCTCTCTCTCTCTCTCTCTCTCTCTCTCTCTCTCTCACACACACACACACACACACACACACACATGCACTAAGGAAATAATAGATCATTTCAAAAGGGACTTTGAAACATTTTTACTATTAGTTTTCTATTAAACCTCCTTTAAATACTAAGCCCTTTAGGGGAGAGGGTCTTATGTGTCTTGCTAGAGAATTTTGGTGTACTACATGGAAGTTCTGCACTGTGTCCCTCCCCCCAGGACTAAGGAGCCACTGAAAGAGTGAGAAGGAAAACACAGCCTTCTCAGGCTTAGCTTGGCATTGGCAGTGAGCATCGGGGCTTCAGATGCCACCTGGCAGGGATCTGTAGATGGGGCACATGCATAGCATGGCATATGCATACTATGTGTGGAGGGCAGGAGTCAGTTTTCTCCTTCCAGCATGTGAATCTTGGGATGGAACCCAGGTCTTCAGGCTTGGTGTGGGAAGCACTTTTAGCTGCTGAATTGTTGGCCTTATTTATTTATTTTACGTATTATTTATTTATATGGGGGATTAAACCCCGAGCCTGGGCTAACTATCCAAAGGCTGTATACTGAGTTTCATTCCCAGGTTTTGTTGAGTATTCACTAAAAATTAAATGTATTTTTTAATATTTTTGCCTTTTGATACAGAACATAGGCCGTTCTTGAACTCAGGTTGTGGCCCAGGTTAGCCTTAGACCCACACAGTCCTCTGTCTCTGGTCTAAGTATGGGCATTAAGGGTATGCCCCACCATGCCTGGCTGGTTGAGTGCTCTTGAATGCCATCATTTTACTATTCATTATGAGCCAGAAGGGCAGCTGGTGCAAATGATTATTTCAAAGCATTACTCAAACCATTTTGATTAATGAAGAAGGATAAGTGTTTATCTATATTGCACACTTACTTTCAACCATTTCCTGTTTATTTTCCCCATATTGCACTCCTCAGTGAATTTTTGTTTTGTTTTGTTTTTTCGAGACAGGGTTTCTCTGTGTAATTTTGGTGCGTGGGTTAGATTTTGCTCTGTAGACCAGACTGGCCTGGAACTCACAGAGAACTGCCTGGCTCTGCCTCCCTAGTGCTGGGATTAAAGTCGTGTGCCACCACTGCCTGGCCTCAGTGAATTTTTAGTTAGGGATATTTTCCTGTGTGATTAATTTCTGATTTAAAATTATTAATTTTAAAAATAACTTGTTTAATGAAATGCTCCAATGGAAGCTGTTCTAGATCACCTTATGTCTAATTTCTCATACAAAGTGTAATACCTGATCCCATTTTTTTTGAGAATTTTTTTATTGAAATCAGAGAAATTCACAACCCGTAAGTGTGGAGTATAAGGGGTTTCCCAAAGCCAACATGCCATATCAACGGCACCCAGGCCAAGAAATGGACCACGATGAGTCACTGGATGCCTCCTTTCTGACTCCTGTTATTGTCCTTTTTAAAACATTCTGCATATAAATTAATTCAGTGTGTTTTGAATTTCTTTAAGTGGAGTTTTATGGTGTATATACTGTTTTCTGACTAATAACTCTCCCCATTGCTGAATGGACACATATAAATCATATATTCACTTAACTGGGCTGCCTGTTTTGTATATATTTCTATTCTGGTTATTTGTGGTAGCTCTTTCCTTTTTTAATTCAGCTTGGATATTTGAACCTAGTAAAGGATCATTTTCATGAGTCAAATTCCTCAGTGTGGTCTAGTTGATCAGCACTTGGCTTTGTGGAACATATTTCTTGTGTCCTAACTCTGTGCCTATTATCATCTCATAAGTGGCATTCCCATTTCTTTCTTTCTTTTTCTTTTTTTTTAAAGATTTATTTATTTATTATGTATACAGTGTTCTGACTACATGCATACTTGCAGGCCAGAAGAGGGCACCAAATCTCATTATGGATGGTTGTGAGCCACCATGTGGTTGCTGGGAATTGAACTCAGGACCTCTGGAAGAACAGCCAGTGCTCTTAACTGCTGAGCTATCTCTCCAGCCCTCCTTATGGATGCTATACTAATTTCCATTCCATATTTTAAATTACAGTTGCATTGAACTTTGAGTATAGTGTGAAATTGGTCTCACTTCCTTCCATGTGAATGTGCAGTGGACCGTGTGTTGAAGTTCCTGCCTCTGAGCTCCTGCCTTGACTTCCCTCAGAGATGGAACTGAAATGAGCCCTCTACTCACCAAGGTGCTGTTCAGGACTTTATCACAGCAACTGGCAGCAAAACAGGGCAGCTGGCAGAGACCCCCCCCTTACAGGCTGTCCGCTCACAGTGGCGCTTGTCTCCTCTGCTGTGCAGAGCATTTCAGCTTCCCGCCATCCCATCTGTGACTGGCTTCTTTCACTTAGCTGAGTATTTTCAGGTTTTCCCCTGTTATAATATACATAAGTATGTGGTTACTTTTTATTAGCAAGCAGTGATCTATTGTTTGGTGTACTATATTCTGTTTATCCATTCACCTTTTGATAGACTCAGATATTTGCTATTTTTCATTATAAATGATGTGAATATTTACATACATATTTATGTGGACACATGTCTTCTTTTCTTTTAGGTAAATAGTGGCGGGTCACTGGTAATTTTATGTTTCACTTTTGGAAGAACTGCCAGTCTTTATAAAAGGGTCTAATGCTATTTTCAGTGTGAGGCATCTGTGTTGTAGAATATTATTTTAAAGTGTATTACTTTTGTTGCATTTGTTTAACTCTGTGAAGTTGTGGTATTTTGCCTGTCTAGAACACCTGATGGTCTAATAAAGAGCTGCACAGCCAATAGCGAGGCAGCAGAGAGAAATAGTGGAGGCTGGCAGGCAGAGAGAATACATAGAGGAGGAAATCTGGGAAGAAGAAGAAGCAACAGAACAAGAGGAAAAGGATGTTAGGGGCCAGCCACACAGCCAGCCAGCCACACAACCAGCCACACAGCCAGCCAGCCACACAACCAGCAAGCCACACAGCCAGCCACACAACCAGCAAGCCACATAGCCAGCCAGCCACACAGCCGGCCACACAGCCACACAGCCAGCCACAGCTCCAGCCAGCTACACAGCCAGCCAGCCACACAGCCACACAACCAGCCACACAACCAGCCACACAGCCAGCCCCACAGCCAGCCAGCCACACAGCCAGCCCCACAGCCACACAGCCAGCCAGCCACACAGCCAGCCATGGAGTAAGAGTGAAAGTAAGATTACAGAAGTAAGAAAAGGAAAAAGCCCAGAAGCAAAGGGTAGATGGGATAAAGTTAAGAAAAGCTGGCAAGGAACAAGCCAAGCTAAGCGGGCACTTATATGTAGCAATAAGCTTCCATGTGTGATTTATTTGAGAGCCAGTGAAGTAAATGGGCATGCTGAAAGGCGAGGGCAAGCAGGCAAAGAAGGAACACACCCTTTCCTTCTTCCATTGTCCTTCCAGAAGAAGGTGTGACCCAGATTAAAGGTGTGCCTTCTAGCCTCAAGGTCTGAATTAAAGGGCTGTGTCATGCAGACTCAAGATCTAGATCAAAGGCATGTTGTCTTCTTGCCTCAAGATCCGGATCATAAGTGTGCCCTCCATTTCTGGATTATGGTTCATTCCAGATATAGACAAGTTGACAGCCAAGAATAGCTGTCACACAAGGGCTCTCTTGCTCCCCCCCCCCACAGCTGTTTGATGGGAAAAGGACACTCAGACCTCAGTGTCAACCATCTCAATAACAGTGTGTTGGTGGGGTGTGCGATGCTCAGATGAGACTGGAAAATGGGTCTCGTAGTGACACCAGCCTTGCTGGCTCCATGTGTAATCTGACTTTGGATAGGAACCCTCCTGTTTGTAGAGCTGGCTCTCGAGGTCCCGTTGTGTCCTGGCCCTGGGTACACTGGGGACTGGTGGTGTGAGGGGATGCAGGGCAAGGTGCAACACGCAGGACTGGAGGGTTTGGAAAGCAGCTTAACTCGTTTCCTGAAAGCCGGGGTTGAGTGTTCCCAGTCATCTGTCTCGTTACCTATAAATGGGGGACAGTAGTAGAAATCTCTTGCAAATATGTCCATCTGTCACAAACAGTAATTATACTGTAGCTGCTGGGATTGGGGAAGGGCTGGAGAAGCTGAGCTTTTAACTGTATTTCTCCAGCTCTAACTGTTAGTAAATGAGCACTCATGACTTAATTAGAATTCAGCTATAAGGTTTAGCTTAGTAGCCATCCAAGGGCTCCATGGAGATTGTGCTGTAGAGCTATGACATTTTGCCAGGCAGTGGTGGCTCACGCCTTTAATTCCACCACTTGGGAGGCAGAGGTAGACAGATCTCTGTGAGTTCAAGGCCAGCTTGGTCTACAAAGCTAATTCCAGGACAGCCAGGATTACACAGAGAAACCCTGTCTCAAAAAAAAAAAAAAAAAAAAAACAAAAAAAAAAAAACAACACAAAACAAAAAGCTATGACACTTGTGTGTGTATGTGGGCGGTGGCGACTGTGCATCTGTCTACCTGTCCTAGTCAGTCAGAAAGGCCACTGTGTCACTGTACTTCTCTGTCATCAGCCCTCAAACCCGTGGAACCTGCCTTCTCAGCTAAACGCTTCCCTTTTATCCCCAGGAGCTTGTTTTACAGATGTTGGCAGATGTTACAGTAACAGTGTTTGCCCTTCTCAGCTTGTCCGTTTTCCTTGCTTGTGGGTTACTCTGTGCCCTCCCTCACGGAGTCCAAACACACATAACTTTTCTGGTTTGGGATAGTCAGAGGTTGTAGGGCTCCTCCTCTTCCTGCCGCTGCACTTTGGGGGAATTCTACTGCTTGCTTGGAGGTGGGGTTCTTCTCGACGCCTCCACCAGCCTCACAGTTTCGTGTTCCATCACTCCCTCTCCATGCAGCACACTTCAAGGGACATCCAACCACCCTCAGGGCCTCGCACTCCACCATGACCCGACTCTCATACCCAGAAAACACAGAAGGCACACTCAGAAGGACAGTACTCCGGAGCAATGCTCGGTCCTCACCGTGAGCCTTGGCCGTGAAACTGGCAAAGCCCACTGCCCCAGTTTTACGTGCGGAGAAATCAGCGTAAGCAGGGCCAGAGGACAGAGGCTGACTGAAGGGTTTGCGTTGGGCCTGTCTCTGGAGTGAGGCCATTTGACCGAGGGCCAGCTGCCTCGCCAAGTTCCCTTCTGCACAGCTCCGGGGGGTATCTGCTCATAGCTGTATTTACACACCAGCTTTCCTCCCCCGGAGTTCCAGTGATGCCAGCTCTCATCATTTCCAACACCCCACTTCTCTGTTTGCTTTGTTTCTCTAATTCTGGGACGGACTAAAAGTGTTAGCGTGGCTCTAAGAGCAATGGTGAGTTCTGGTTAGTTAAAAGACCTATTCTGGTTGGGCATGGTGGTGCCACTTAATCCCAGCTATTTGGGAGTTAGGGAGGAGGATCTTGATCTGGAGAACAGCTCAGATAACATCACAAAATAACACCATCTCCAAATAAAAACAAAGCAAATTTTTAAAAATCCAAGCTGGTCTTGATACCAACACAGGCAGACTTCCTAATGGTCCCTTTAGGATCCAGGACAGAGGCCCTTTAGCCTTCCACACAAGAGCCTTCCATACCCAGATGGCACAATGACGCTTTTTTTTTTTTTTTTTTTTTTTTTTTTTTTTTTTTTTTATGCTGTCAATTATACATCTGTCTATTAAGATTAACCACCATTTTTCTTTTTTTATAATTTCTATTACATCTTTAACTTTTTATATAGCAGTCTTTTTTTTTTTTTAATTAGCTAATTACTTTCTGTACCATGTATTTTTTTTTTTTTTTTTTTTTTTTTTTTTTATTTTTTGTTTTTTCATACTCAGAAGCAGAGCAGAGAATCTTATGGTTCAGGCAGCTTCTACATGTGAGTTCACATCCAAGACTACTGAGACCTGTCTCAGTTCATGGTGCTGGTAAAGTACTTGCTATAGCACACTAAGTACTCCACCCACATAAAACACACTTCAGTGCTCGTTCTCTGAGCTATAGCCCTAGTTTTATTTGGCAAAATTAAAACAGTTTAACTTTGATAATGCTGAATTATTCTAATTCAGCAGAAGAAAACATCTTCATCAGTGATAACTTGGCAGAAGAAAACATCTTCTAGTCAGTGATCAGTTCTGTAACATGGGGCTTTGCCCTCCACTCTGGGGGCGGGCGGGGGGGGGGGGGCGCAGGGCATCATTGCTGTGCAGCAGGCTGACTTGTTTATAGCCTGGGCTTACCTACTTCAGATCCTCTGGCTTCATTCAGAGATCTGACGTTAGAGTGCCGGGATTACATGTATCACCGTGTGCGGCCAGCACTCCCTCGGTTAATGGATCTGAGTGCCGTAGGAAAGAAATCCAGAAGTTGTGACTGCTGTTTGTAGGCTCCACAAACTTGCTCTGCAGGTGGGACCTGGGACTCAGAGTCCTTTGGGATTCCTGCCCTAGTGGGAACTGGACACATCCTTTTCCATGGAAGCCATCAAATACGAGTCTAGAAACTGCTGGGAGCGACTTGGCAGGTGTAATCAAAGCCCCAAATGTATAAATTGCCCAACAGGAAGTTCTGGTTGGGACTCATTCTGAGAAGCTCTCTCCGTGATGGGGAAGGTCAAAGAAGCCTTTGGCTTGTGAGGGAGTAGGAAGCAGAGAGGGAACGCCAGAAAATTTGAGGCAAACATTACCTTGGAGCTTTTACTCACCAAAGCCAAGATCCCTAAATGCAAATCCCTCACAGAGGGGCAGAGCTGATGTGGTTGATGTGACCCCTCCGACATCAGAAGTAAATTGGGTCCAGAATACATCTACAAAGGCAAGACAGCCATTGTATTGCTTCCTGTATCCACTACCTGCGGCTCTGTGGTGGTCACCTTCAACCTAGACTCCAATATGGAGCACAGAGCAATCCCAACTTCTAGAAGCTGCTAATGGACAGAAAGAAGGGAGAACATGAGAGGAGGGGGAATCAGGGGCAGAATAGCCAAGAAGGCTCTGGAGAAGTAAGTTGGAGGCGGCAGGCTACAAAAGTGAGTTCTAGAAAACCGTAGAATTGACAGCTAGCCGCGGTCCCCATAGTCTGGGTCGGAGGCCCTGACACTCAGTTCCTTGTCTGAGGAGAGAACGGTGGAGAATGAGAGGACGCAGGCAGCCTTGCTGGAGAAGGCCTGGAGGGGAGGCTGTGCTCACCTGGCCCTGCCCACCTCTGTCCTGCTTCAGGTTCTAAAAGCCCAGAAGAAGACAGGAGCTTGGATGTAGGGCAGAGGTAGAAGAAGAGGAACCTGGCAAGTGTGGAAGGGGGAGAGGGGAGGGTGTGTGGTGCTCCTTGGCTACAGTTCTGGCTAGAGGGCCTTGCCACGGTGAAGAGGAGAGACCCAGATGCTGCCCGGAAGGGGCAGGCGTCCCACAGACCTGGAGGGTTGTGACTTTGGACCTGGGACTCAGAACCTTTCCTGACGTGAATCTGTCTCGGTATTTAGACAGTAATGTCAAGAAGGCCCACGAGAGTGGTTGTGGGATGCTTGCAGCGGCCAAGAAAGCGGTTCTTTCTCAGCAAGCTGTAAGTGCTGGGAAGATTCATGTCCTTGTCCAGCTAGACCCATTGCCTAGAATCATGATGTTGCTTGTTGGTTAAAGACAGTCCTGCAAGGTCGTTACCTCTCT
>NW_023504832.1:0-4192 GCF_004664715.2 Peromyscus leucopus | reverse complement strand
GGGACCCTGGGTGCAGGCACTCAGCTCTGCCCTCCCCTGAGCTACCAATGGACACTCCATAGACATTGTTTTCATAAATGTGTGCATGCCAGGGTCTGGGGCAGGAGAATCTAGATGTTTCAGGGTTTCAGATAGGGTGGACAGAACAAAGGTCACTGTGGTGGTATTGTGTTCCCCAAAATGTTGTCCATGCTAATAAACTTATCTGGGGTCAGAGACAGAACAGCCACAATATTAAACATAGAGGATAGGCAGTGGTAGCACATGCCTTTAATCCTAGCATTCCAGAGGCAGAAATCCCTCTGGATCTCTGTGAGTTCAAGGCCACATTGAAAACAGCCAGGCATGGTGACACATGCCTTTAATCCCAGGGAGTGAGCCTTTAATCCCAGGGAGTGAGCCTTTAATCCCAGGGAGTGATGGTAGAAAGCAGAAAGATATATAAGGCATGAAGACCAGAAACTAGAAGCATTTGGCTGGTTAAACTTTTAGGCTTTGGAGCAGCATAGTTCAGTTGAGAGACATCCAGTCTGAGGAAACAGGATGAGCTGAGGAACTGGCAAGGTGAGCTAACTATGGCTTGTTCTGCTTCTCTGATCTTCCAGCATTCACCCCAATAACTGGCCTCAGGTTTGATTTTATTAATAAGAACTTTTAAGATTTCTGATACAGGTCACCATTCTCCCTCCATGAATCTTACAGAGTCATTTTTCAGAAGCACTGGGTGTATATTTTCCTTCTCTCCGTGTGTTTTGAGGGGACAGTTTATGTTATGGAACGTTCTCAACAGCTTCAGATGATCGTCAAGGAACATTTTCTTCCACTCTGTTTGTCCTGCTAGATCAAGAATGCCCCAGGAAAGTAGACATGGTGGTGTGCACCTGTATCCTCTTTTACTTGATTTTTGTTTGTGTTTTTGGAGAGAGTTTCACACTGTAGCCCAGGTTGGACTTGAACCCACTATGTAGCCCAGGTTGGATTAGAACTCCATACAATCCTTCTGCCTCAGCTTTCTGAGAGCCGGCATGGCAGGATCAGTCACCATATCACCTTCACTTTGTTTTTTGTCAGATTCACCAGGTTACCTGCCCTGTCCAGGATCTCACTTTGTGGAGCAGACTGGGCTAGAACTAATGATCCTCCTGCCTCATGCAGGAAATAGCACTTTATTGCACAATATGAGAGGTGATGTATAGTTGTATGTGAGAGCATGCTTGTGCGTGTGCAAGGGCACAAGGACAGTTGTGGTTTGGAAGCAGCCACAGTCACATGTCTTCCTGCATTTCTCAACCTTATTTACTTATTTATATATCAGGGTCTCACCATGTATCCTTGAATTCACAGAGACCTGCTTGCCTCTGCCTTCTGAATACTGGGATTAAAGCCTGACCACCACGCCAAGTTCAACCTGAAATTTTTAAAACTTATTTTTAAATATTTATTTATTTGTTTGTTTGTTTGTTTATTATGCAGTGTTCTGCCTGCCAGAAGAGAGCACCAGATCTCATTAGACAGTTGTGAGCCATCACATGGTGGCTGGGAATTGAACTCAGGACCTCTGGAAGAGCAGCCAGTGCTCTTAACCTCTGAGCCATCTCTCCAGCTCAATCTTAAATTTTAAATATTCTGTTTTTATGGATAAATGCATGTGTGTGTCTGATGTGGGTTTGTGTACATAGTACAGTGTCAAGGAGGATATTGGGTCCCCTGGAACTGAGTGACAGGCAGCAGCGAGCCGTCCCTTCTGAATGTTAGAAGCAAACTCTGGTCCTCTCTCTGCAAGAGCTGTGTGCACAATCACCACAGGGCCGTTGCTCCAGCTCCTCTACTTTACTTTATTTTCTGAGACATGACATCTCTCTAAGTCTGGAGCTCCCTAGTTCAATCAGAATAGCTGCATCCTCCTGCCTCTGCCAAGACTAGGGTCTCACTGTGTTGGGATTTACATGGGTGCTGGAGACCAAAGCTCAGTGTGACTTTACCAGTGAGCGGTCCCCACCTCAGGGTGACATTGGACAATTACTGTGGTGGTAATCTAATTATACTGAAATGTGATTTTGATTGTATGTTAATAAATAAAGTTGCCCGGGGGTCAGAGCTATTAGAGCCATAGCAAGAGTGTGGCGGTGGTGGCACATGCCTTTAATCCTAGCATTCCAGAGATAGAAATCCCTCTGAATCTCTGTGAGTTCAAGGCCACATTGGAAATAGCCAAGCATGGTAGTGACACACTCCTTTAATCCCAGAAAGCCAGCCTTTAATCCCAGGGAGTGGTGGTAGAAAGCAAAAAGATATATAAGGTGTGAGGACCAGAAACTAGAAGCATTTGGCTGGTTAAGCTTTCAGGCTTTGGAGCAACACAGTTCAGCTGAGAGCTATTGGGATGAGGACACAGAAGCTTCCAGTCTGAGGAAACAGGACCAGCTGAGGAACTGGTGAGGTGAGATAGCTGTGGCTTGTTCTGTCTCTTTAAATAGACGAACAGACAGGAAATAGAGCCCTCATTGGGGAAGGGTGAGATTTTAGCTCTGAGCTCTGACCTCTCGGCTTTCTCTTTTGCATTGTTTCTGTGTTTCTTATTTACGGTTGGTTACATCTATATCTGGCGCCCAACGTGACAAGAATCCATTAAAAACCGCTTGGCTTGGCGGCAGGTCCGCTTTCCCGCAAGGGCAGCAGACCGGGCGGCCGGCGTCCTAGTCAGAGCTGCCGGCTACCTAGTCTGAGCTGCCGGCTTCCTAGCCAAGCGGCAGCTTCTAGCCCGGGCCTAGGTCTGTGAGCAGCTTGCTTAAAGCCGGAGCTACAAACAACTCAGACCTGCCCTGCCGAACAGGGCCCTGCCTGTGAAGCCAACGCACGTGGTCGGAGTTTAAGGAAGCCAGACCCAAGCCTTGACTAGGCACAAAAGGGAACATGTGGCTGCATTTAAACTTTAGCCAGCTACGCTTTCTTGTTCTCTCTCTCTCTCTCTTCCTCTCTCTCTCTCTCTCTCTCTCTCTCTCTCTCTCTCTCTCTCTCTCTTTGGTTATTTACACCTGGGACACTAGGTGGCTGTTTTGAAAATCCCCTCGGATTTCTACTGTTCTACGCAGATTTAATTCGCTGGGATTTCTACTGTTCTACGCAGATTTGGTAAGTCATAAAGGAAACTATTTAAGCGACAAATTTTTTCCACATTAAAAAAAATGGGTTTTCTGTGTACGTTGGAAGAAAATTGGGTTTTGTTTGAAATTTTAGGCAGTCTGACAATGGAACAACTATTAGAGAAGATTAGTGTTGATCGAATTATGCAGTTTATCACCATGCTTATTCTCATTTTACTATTTAAAAAGATAGTCGATTTAAGTGCCAGGATAACAGCTTTAGAAAAACCTGTTAAACCTGTAAAAATTCAGACAGAAGAAATTAACAGTGAAGTTGGTTCAAGTTTGGATCATAAGGTTGTAGAGAGAAAGCCTGTATTCACACAGTCACCCTTAATTTATCCTGTAACTGTACAGCAGATGCCTGATCAAATGATGGCTACACAAAATACTTGGGTCCAATTGAAATGTTGGATTTAAAAGGTTTAAGGATGCAATAGTATCTTATGGCATGCATTCCCATATGTAAAGCAAATGTTAAACTCTTGGTCAACATATAATAGGATAGTACCACAGGACTGGCGGGACCTTGCACAAGGTGTTCTGGAACCCAGCCAGAGACTTCAATTTCTGACTTGGTTTAAGGAGGAGGCTAAAAACATAGAAAAACAATGGAGGGATAAAGGAATACAAGTTTGCCAGGATCAGCTTATTGGCGAAGGCCAATATGCTTCAGCACAAACACAATGTTTATATGATGTCCAAACCCTAATTTTATGTCGAACGGCAGCCTTGAATGCATGGGACAGAGTTGAGGAACCAGGAAAAAAATCTGAGTCATTTACAAAGGTGATGCAAGGCCCAAAGAGTCTTTTACAGATTTTTTTACAAAGACTGGCTTCAGCAGTAAAGAGAATGGTCTCGGATTCAGAAGCTGGTAAGGCAATAATTGAATCTTTGGCCTTTGAGAATGCGAATGCAGCATGCAAAAGAATAATCAGGCCATTAAGGGCAAGATCTGCACCTATGGAAGATTGGATTAGAGAAACAATTAATGTTGAGGTTGATGAGCATGATGATACGTGGGTAGGAGAAGTAATTTCAAAAGT
>NW_023504831.1:0-25000 GCF_004664715.2 Peromyscus leucopus | reverse complement strand
CACCTTCCTTACCCCCACCTTCCTTTACCCCCACTCTTTCCTTCCCCCCCACCTTCTTCTCCTCACCTTCCTTCCTCTTCCCACCTTCCTTCCTTCCCTCTCCACCTTCCTTCCTCTCCACCTTCCTTCCCTCTCCACCTTCCTTCCCTCTCCACCTCCTTTCCCCCCACCCTTCCTTTCCCCACCTCCTTCCCCTCCCACCTTCCTTCCCTCTCCACCTCCTTCACCCCCACCTCTTTCCTTCCCCTCCCACCTTCTTCTCCTCACCTTCCTTTCCCCTCCACTGCCTTCCTTTCCCTCCCCACCTTCTTTTCCCTCCCACCATTCTCCTTTCTTCGACTATCAGCCTCCCTCTTACCAGCCTCTAAATTCTCCTTCATTCTTAGTCAGAGCAGTTGGAGTTTCTATTTTCTGTGTCTTCTCACACCAACATGGGAACTGACCATTTGCTTCAGAACGTATACCATGTCAAAGTACTTTCCTACATAGCCAGGCTCCTCCCTAGGCAGAAGTCTGGGGACATTGGCTACTATCTATGATTGTTCTCCATGATCTGCCGCCCAGGGTCCAAAGATGTCTAAGTTAATGCAACCTTCTCTTCCTCAACTTCTCTCTCTCCCACCTGCAGTGAGGCCCCACTTCCTCTGCTGTCCCACTTCTCTCATCCTTCTGGAAATCACTTCTTGTACTACCTAAACCTTTTCCTGGAAAACGCAGCTCCGATTGGCCAGAGCCGATGACCTCATCCTCATTTGCTGCTTCATTGGCTTTGTTGCTATGAAACTCCAAATCAGCCTTCCCTCCCTCGTCTAGCAAATTCTATTGTCCCTCTGTTGCAACCATCTCCTACCATCCCTTCTCATTCCTTCCTAATCCTTCTCAGAGACTTATCCTCCACCCACCTCAACGCTGTACTCAATCCCAGTCAGCAAGTACGTCTCCTCCCACTCTCGTGGCTGCCCAACCATCTTAGTATCGATTCCAACAGTTCAACCTCCCACGGCTGATAGCCCTACATACTTCTCTTTGGCTACAAGCCTCCCACAGCTCAGTTCTGAGAATACCTTCTGGCACTCGGCTGAACGAGGAGCAGGTGCCTCCAGCTCACCGAACCCAAGCAGCACCCATTCTCCCTCCATCTGTGCTGCCCAGCCAGCTGCTCAGATCATCACATCCACAAGGGACCCTCAGACCCCTCCCTCACAGCCTTCTTGCATCCACTCATTCATTTAGATGTGCCTTTCCCCCACAGTATCTCACTTCTCCCTGGCTTTATGAACATCTATATCGCTGACAAGCTTTTAATTAAGCTCAAAGCTTTTTTTTTCTCTCTCTATTACAGCTTGCGTCTCTTGCTGCCCACTCAACAACGTTCCTCTTATCTTCCAGACCCTTCATCCTTAACATATCCAACAGAGAATTCTTACCTCCTCCCACTGTAAACTGTTTCTTTCCCAGTGGATTGCATATTGGTAAATGCTTATTTACATAAGTCAGAAACATGAAGCTCACCTTGCTCTCTCCCCTCTCCCCAATTCAGCTGGTAGCCATGTCAGAATTGCTTGTTCTGAAACCTAGCCAAACTTGTCCTCTCCTTCCCCGTCACTGCCGCCTCATCCATCTGGTCTGTGATCATACTATCGTGCATGACTCTGGCAGTTTTGCTCTCCTCCAAATTTACCCATATCCTCCTTAGAAAAAAAAAAGTCTAAAAAGCACATACAGGACCTTGGTGTCCTTCTATGGAGAGCCATCAGTGGCTAACCATCCTAGAAGTGTTCTGGAGGTTGTTAAGCAGAAGAGAAACCTATTCCATTGTTCATAGGGGGCTGTGCATGCAGCTCATGCCGATGGTCCTAGGTTCCTAACAGGTTGTTGAAGCGTATTATCATCTGCAGAGGTGTGTGTATGCATAGTACATGCAGTATGGGTCACAGCTGACAAATGCATTAGAAGAGAGTGGTGTGTGTGTTACCCACAACCAGGTAGAATCTGGGGTTGCTAAATTATCTTCTATGCTTGTTGTTCCAGAAGTGCTTGTTGACAATCCAAAGTCACTTCATCTATCTTTCTTTCTTTCTTCTTTCTTCTTTCTTTCTTTCTTTCTTTCTTCTTCCTTCCTTCTTCCTTTCCTTCTCTCTCTCTCTCTCTCTCTCTCTTCCTTTCTTTCTTTCCTTCCTTCCTTCCTTCCTTCCTTCTTTCTTCTTTCTTTTGCTTTTCGAGACAAGGTTTCTCTGTATATTTTTGGAGCCTGCCCTGAGAACTCGCTCTGTAGACCAGGCTGGCTTTGAACTCACAGAATCCACCTGCTTCTGCCTCCCAAGTGCTGGGATTAAAGTCATGCGCCACCACAGTCCAGCTGTCACTTTATTTTTAAACTGCTCCTCCCCAGGTCTGTCTATTATAATGTCATGCTTTCAACTCCTCAAAGAAGGAATCAAAGGAGATTTTTGGGTTCCATTTTCTTAGTCTATAAAGCATTTGTTCTGAAGCTGCTCTTAAACTAAGCCCCACCATGAAATTTACCTCTTTGCGAATGCCTTCCTTAAAACCCTAAGTTTGAACCTACAAATACATGATTAACATTTAGCGTTTCAACTGGATCTTTCCTTCACAACACTTAAAATTCCTTTTGCTTTTCTGTTTCTCACTTTTAGTATCTGTCTCCTCCATGAGGTCATAGCCAGTATCTATTAGTTCACCGCTGGTTTCCCTAGACTGAGAACTTTATCTGGACACATAGTAGCTACTCATTAAGTAGTCATTGAATCAGTAAATGAATGTTGGGAAAATAAATGAACCTATTGACATACATTATATGTAGTTGACAAATATTGTCCTTGTTCTCAAAGAAGACCAAGTAGGTAGAATACAAGCATAATGGCAATACCTTATATCTCTGTGAAAAGCGTTGTTAAAATAGCATGAAAATCTAGGTGTGAGAGAGGAAGCTGCAGAGGATGTCACAGGGAACTAGACAGGCAGCTGCAAACAGGGTTTGGTAGATAGGATTATTTTATTTGCATTGATCAAATGATTGACTGATGTGTGCATATAAACGCAGGTGCATGCATAGAGTTCAAGAAGACAACTTGTGGGAGTCAGTTTCTCATTCCATCTGTGGATTCTTGAAATCAAACTCAGGACATCAGGCTTGGCAACAAGATCCTTTACTGGTGAGTCATCTTGAAAAGACAGTTAAGATTTTTCTTTCTTTTTTTAAAAAATGTAATTGAATTGAGATCTCAATTTCTTCTTGCATTTTAGCTTGAAGTCAACCTAGGTAATTGGTTGATACTAGAGATTAGGGTTGGAAATTTTGATGTTTCATCGTAAAATGCTATCTTAGTATTTATAAAAAGAGAAAATGGTTAAGAGATATAAGACATTTCTCCTACTTGCCCTCCAAACGTTATGTTGTCGTCCAATGTGCTGATACTATGAAAGTAAGTCAATGTTACAAATGTAATGAATGAATCAGATTAAGTAGAGAACAGGACTCACATCATACAGCACCATACTGGTCTTAGTGTAAGGACTGTCATCTCAGGCTGATTATGCTGCGAGCAGCAGATGATCTGAAAAACCTTAATGGCTTCCACTCCATAAACTTATTTCTTACTTACGCTGCATGGATGCTATATTCATCCTTATTCTTGACCACACTGAAACAGCAACTCTGGTCAGGGATGTGTTGTGTCATGGCAAAAGAAGAAAGAGAAATTTTACAGTTGAGGGCTGGCTCTTAAAGCTTATGCTTGGACAACTAATGTCATTAACATTTCATTGACCCGAGTCTAACATATGGCCAAGGCTGGCATCATTGAGTCAGAGATGTCAAAGTTCCTGCAAATAGAAAAATACAAAGCAACAGAAAAGCCAGGGTGTAGCGCAGTAATAGAGTGCTTGCCTAACGTGCACAAAGCCCTGGGTTCAATGCCTAATTCAGGAGAAATTGAGTATGATGATGCACACCTGTAACTTCAGCATTCAGAAGGTTAAAGCAGGGGAATCAGGAGTTCAAGATCATCCTTGACTACAAAGCCAGCTGAAGGCCAACCTGGACTACATCAGACTCTGTCTAAAAATAAATAAATAAATAAATAATAAAATAAATAAATAAATAAATAAATAATAAAGCAAAAGCTATCTAGCCAATCTGGCAGCCTAGGTCTTTAATGTAAGCTACTGGGAGGTTGATGCAGGAGGATCACAGGATAAAGGCCAGTGGAAAAGCTCTTCTCAGTGTGCATGAGGCCCCTGGGTTTGACCCACAGACCACAAAATAAACAAATGAATGCAAACTACTGCAACCACCACGGCATTATATATATATAGTCCTTGTTCGGTGTTGACCCTATTTCACTGTGGTAAGAATGCTGAGAAACACTCACAGGCAATCAAAACAAGAATGGGAGAAACATTAACTTATGATCTTGTGGGAGAAGTGTCTAGAGAAACAATAGTTGATGGTAGAGAGAGGCCGCAGCAGAAAATGTCCAGGCACCAAGATAAAGCCAATCCATGCTGCAGGTAGACCAGTCCTGCAGAACAAAAATTTAGGATTCCTATATGATCCAGCAATGGGTGTGAACAAAACGGTCATTTTCCCTTTAAGATCAAATTAATAATATTCCAATCTGTAAGTAAGTACTTCTCCCTTTCTTCCAAAGACACAAGCTGAAGATAAAAATAGAAGCATTTCACATGCTTGTGTGTTTTGTAAACCAGCACGTAGCAGAGATGCTGGGGCTGCTTCAAGAATTAGAAAGGTCTTCTGTGTGTGTCATACATGCAGATGAAAAAATATATTTAGAGCAGAGCCAGTATCTCATCCAACATATCATTAAATATAAATTCAAATAGACATCTGGGGAGGAGAGCAGGAGCCTACCATTTAGTTAAAGTAAATGCTCAATTATAAGTTCTCCAGTAACGAAGAGTACATTTTACACAGTTTTAAATCCTTAGCCACTAATAACGCCTAGTGTTGGGTAAATGATCAATAACTTTTAAAAATATGCATACAGGTACATTCCTGTATATAAACTTAAATATAGGTTAGGCAGATGAGAGAAAGCGCTCAGCACTTGTCTGTCTGAGTGTGGTTTGTTGCATCCGCTTCCCTGCAAATGCAATGATCTTGCTTCTCTCTGCAGCTATATAAAGTTCCATTGTGTGCACATACCACATTTCCTTCATCCATTCATCTGCTACCAGGGTTCTATCTGGTCCCGTTTCCTGGCTATTGTGAGTGGAATAAACAAACATGGCCGTACAAGTCTCTCTGCGACACACTGATTTAGAGGCCATTGAGTCTATACCGGGAGTGGTGTCCCTGGGTCATATGGGGTTGCCATTTTAGGTTTTTTTAAGACTCTCCAGGCCAGTTTCCACAGTGGCTGCACCAGTTCACACTGCACAGCATAGGAGGGTTCCTTCCCCTCCCCACCCCCCATCCCTGTCACCAATTGTTGTCACATGTTTTCTGGATGCTGCCACTCTGACTAATGTGGGGTAGAATTTGAAAGTAGTTTTAATTTGCATTTCCCTGATGACTCAGGTTTTCAAACACTCTTTCAAGCATTTATTGACTATTTGTGTTTCTTCTTTTGAGATTTGTCTATTCAGTTCATTGGTCTATTGTTGGTTAGACAATTTTTTTGTCGTTTAATTTCTGCAGTTCTTTATACATGATGCCCTTCCTGTTGGGTGAACTTGGGAAGTAGAGTTTCTCCTGTAGCTGTTTCTTCGCTGCTGGCTGTTTCCTTGGTGGTGTGGGAGTTTTTAATTCCATGTAATCCCATTAGTAGATTCTTGTGATCACTGTCTGTGCCATTGGAGTCCTTTTCAGAAAGTCCTTGCCTGTGTCTACATCGTGTGTCTGCATATAAAAAATAAATCAAGTTAAGACTTTTTTCTAGTGGCAATTTATAACACATTTCAAAATGTTTATTGAGTTTTGAGTGGAAAATTCCAAGTTTAGAAATTTATTCTTCAAAAGAGACTGGAAGTACTTACAAAGAAGATAACTAGGGATTTGTAGACCATCTATCATTGTCATGTAAATAGAGTAGTAGGTAGGTATGAGTGAGTGAGAGAAGAGACAGCAGAGAGAGAGAGAGAGAGAGAGAGAGAGAGAGAGAGAGAGAGAGAGAGAGAGAGCATGTAGAAGCACAATAAAACTAGACTTCCAACAACAGAGTACTAATCAAATAGGTTGTAACATTGCAGGGTGAAATACTAAATAATTATGAAAAGTGTGTTTTGAAAGAACATTTAATTATCAAAGAAATTATGTGGGAGAAAAAGCATTAGTTCTAAAATATGACAAACATAATGTGCCTAATATTAGTAAAATGTATGCCCGATCCCTGTGTGTATACGTATGTGCATACATGCGTACAGGGCTGAAAGACAGAACAAATTATCACTTCAAGGAAAACACACACATTTCTTGCAATTCACCCTTTTGAATTATGAAGATAAAGGATGCTAAGATGGGTCTCGTTCTCTGAGTGGAGAGGTGCGTGTGTTTCTAGGAGGAGCGAGACAAGAGCTGGAGACAACACAGGTTTTGGTGTCGGGCCCAGTGAATGATGCAGACAAGGACATGAAGCAGCTGGCAGTTATCTGAATCAGAGGCACGGGCGTGAACCCAGATGTCTAATGGAGGCATTTGACTAAGTTTTGCTGTGTGTCATCTGTGTATACTTTTCCTCGGCCTCATCCTGAAAACTGGAGTAACGTCTTCATTTTTCTCTTCTGTTGGTGAAGGTTGGTTTGCTTGGAGGAAAGGTGACCAAGTGCAGACTCTTGCTCAGAGCCCGAGGGCTTCGGCCTCAGCTGGGAGCTCATGATAAAGATGATATACCAAATATTAGACAGCCATTGGCTTTGGTGCAGAGAAAAGAAAAGGGATTCATGTAGACTCCTCTGTAGTTGAACAAATCTTCCCACAATTCTGCAATAAATATGCATTGTTATTATAATCAGAAAAAAATTATTTAAAAAAATAAATTGATGTTGAATGAACAAGTGAAGAAATCAATGAATGAATGAATGGACTAATTAGTGAAATAATTGACCAGCCCTCAGAAGTAAAACAGGATTCTATTGACAAATGTTGCTTGTTCCTATTTCCTGCTGTGGACATTAGTCAGCCCTAGCTTTAGATGAGGCAGATTTTTTTTTTTTTTTGAAAAAAAAAAAAAGAAAGAAAAAAAAAAAAAAAAAACAAAGTCTGAGAAAGGAAGCAATATTTTTATACTGCTTACTCTAACATCTGCAAAACACTTCTACCCTATGCAGCTTGACATGTCTCTTCCCTCATTTCTGTGTCCAGGTGAAACATCTCAGAATTCACCAGCACAAAGAATTCCATGAAGTCAGAGAAAAACAGGCAGTGTGTAGGAGCAAATGTGCAAACAAGCCCACTGCCTGCCTGCTTTGAAATCTAGTGGCTTGTTTCTATGTGGCACATGATGCATGCGTGCATGCGTGCGTGCTGTCATTATGCACATATGGCATGAATCAAGGCTCCCAATGGAAGCATACTTAGCACACACCCACGTACATTCAACTTGGACCCCATGCCTCAACTGCATGTGTTGAACACGTCAACAAACTGTCTGATTTGTTCCCGTCTCTCAATAACCGTCAAGCAGGGCTGGGAATGACTATGCTGGATGTGTGGGACCTACCAGGGCTTCTATGGAAAGCATATTGTCTGTCCATATGGGCTGATGGAGAGGCAGCTGGTTGAGAGAGGACCTTGCCACTTGCCAGGTCCAGAGACAAGTGGCCAGCCAGAATCTGAGATCCCGGGCTAAGGACAGTCAAGGGCATGGGGAGCTTTCTGGCATATTTGCAGAGATGATTACTGATAGACTCTTGAGAGAAGAGAGGAGAGGGAGCCACAGGGATGCGGGATGCGGGGTGGGGGAGGAGCGAAGGTGCCTGACAAAGCTGTTTTTTTTTTTTTTTTTTTTTTTTTACAGATGCTGCTGGCAGAAGAGCAGGGTGGGAGCAGTATGTTAGCTACATTAGTCAGGGATAGAGTTAATAATAGGCTGCAGAAGGGAACGATGGCTGCGAAGTTAGAGCAGTGAGTGATTCAACTGAAGAGAGCCAAGCTCCTCGGGAGGAGGTGACGCGGAGGCACCATGTTGCTGTTCAGCCCGCAGAGGCAGGGTGGGTGCTGAGGTCACAGAAACATGGTCACTGAGAGCACACATACGAGGGGCCTGGGAGACGACTTGATCTTCTTCCTTGCCACGACACTGAGACATGCAGGGACTCATGAGCAGTGCAGCCTGTGCCCTGGGGACGGACTCTCACTCGTGGTTATTGGAGGGCAGGGAGAATGCTGTTCGTGAAGTTCACACCAGAGTTGGATTTTTTCTTTCTTTCTTTTCATTATTCACCGTTCATTCATTCAATCAAATTCACAGTTTTTATTCCTTTGGTACGCATCCACATCATGGTGGAGACAAAGAACTTGCAAGACTTGTTTTGTCCTTCCAATACAGAGGTGCCGAGGATTGAACCAGGTCACCAGACTCAGCAACGAACAGCTCTACACACTAGGCTATCCCACTGACTCCTTTACTTTTTAAAGAGAAACATTTCAGCTGAGCGTTAGAGAGAAACTACAACCTGAGAATGGGGAAAGGACTCTGTGTGGTGTCAGTGGTTGGTGAGCTGGTAAAGGGTGAACTGGTCCAAGGGGACACAGGAAAAGGAGTCCTTCCAATGTGGAAGACACACACTTGTGGAGAGGGAGATGGGATAGATTCGTGCTCTGGCCCTTCTCTATCCCAGGCTGGCATATTCATGTAGATTCTATCTGCCTAGTGATAGGCTTGCCACAGATCACACCCAAGCAGGACATTCCTGACTCCTCCCAGCCTGCCTGCCTTGCTTACATCACTCCATTAATGTCATGCCAGATGCCCCTCCTCCAGACACCCCCAGTTGAGGTGACCTCCTTTAGTGTCTGAGCAGTTTTTTCTCTGCACCACCATGAAGTCTTTTGGGGTGATTATGTATCTCTTCTTACCCCATTTTATTGTAATTTTTACAACATTTCTTACATTCTATGTGAGCTGCAAACCATCTGCAGGTGAATCTCTCTCTTCGGCCTGCTTTGAACCCTGTAGTAGCAAAGCGGGCACTGACCATGTAAGGCCTGCAGGCTTGTGGAGAGAGCACTGGAGAAAGCTGGATTAGCTTGTGCTCTCCTCACCGGTAGGCAACACACAGCAATAGTCATTCTTTCCATGCATAGGTACTGTTCAAAGTATTTAATGTGTAGAAAGTTGCTCAGTTCTCTTAATAGTCTGAGCAGGTGCTGTTGTAATCTCTGCGTATTATCAAGAGACAAAGTCATGGAGAGGTTAACCTGGGCACAGGTCAACATGTACAACGACAACAGCAGTGAGGCTGAATCAAGCCAGAGCGCGTATCTGTATCATGCGCAGTGCTTTGCTTCCCAAGAGTGGTGGGCACTGAGTTTAATCAGCCTGATCCTCATATTCATCTGTAAAATGTGTATAATGATACATTAGCAATTCTATTACTCTGTAGGTTCTGGAACATAATAAATCTTCAGTAAAGAGTAGTCAATTTAATAATATGTTTTGAATGAAAGAAATAGGGAATATACGAATGTTGTCAAGATAATATGTTTATGAAAATATAAGCCAGCACTCTCAGGCTTCTTGGTGAGTGCAGTCTCACCCCACCCATCAAGAAGCTGGTTTCGCAGCAGACGAGGTATTTACAGAGAACAGACTGGGGACGGCAGAGAATTGGTGATGTGGAGTACACGTCCCAAATAGACATTTATGAAACGCACTACACCCAAGGCTCAGAGAAGCCAAGGAAGAGGGACAGAGAGTGTAAGAGCCAGAGGAGAAGGCAGACTGCTGAGAAAGTAGTCTTCCTGACATGACAGAATATCACACCCATGAATTTTCAACAACGTGGTTGCTGCACAAGACCACACAGTCAACATTCTGCATGGATGGGGGAGGGCTCACAAGATCCCACCCTAGCTGAATAGTCCAGGCAGTCAACAGCAGCAAAGATAAGAGAGTCAGTTTTCTTCAGGAAGGAGCCCTCTGATAGGCTACCTGTGCCTATGCCCAGGGCATTCAGGCAACACTAATTGAACTTAGGAGGTAGAAGAAGACATGAATTTGACCGGAATGGGAGGGGACGTAGGAGGAGTTAAAGGGGGGATATGATGAAGGAACAATGTACTCATACATGAATCTCAAAACAAAATACATTTAAAAATACAAACCAAGCTACAAATACGAGCCATGTTTTGGAATCGAAATTTCTTCCACTGTTGTAGAAATACAGTAAAAACAGATACACTTAACATTAGTAAGACATTTTATTTAACACATTATATCCAAATTATTATTCTTTTCTCATACGGTCTTCACCAAAATTATGGATGAGCTATTTTACATAATTCTTTTATGCTAAGTCTTCAAAATCTGGTTGTATTTCCACTTGTGGCTCATCTCCATTCAGACTAACAATTTCAAATGTTCAAGAGCCACACGTGGCTAGTAGCTAACATATTAGGGCAGCTCTGAAAGAAAGCATTACCCTGAAATTCATTAAGAGCCAAAGCTTTACCATTTGAGTTATGATGGGTTTTCTCCTTTCAAGAGCTTATCATTAAAATATAAACACTAAGGGAACTGCGATGAACACAGAACTAGGAATTGTCTTAGTTTGGGGTTTCTATTGCTGTGAAGAGACACATGACACACGGCAACTCTTAGAGAGGAAAAACTTAATTGGGGCTGGCTTACAGGTTCAGAGGTTCAGTCCATTATCATCATGGCAGGAAGCATGGTGGTGTGCAGACCACATGGTGCTGGAGTAGGAGCCAAGAGTTGTACATCTGGATCTGGATCAGCAGGCAGCAGAAAGAGACACTGGGCGTGTCTTAAGCATCTGAAACTCAACTCCCACGCCTGGCTCCTCCAACAAGGCCACACCTATTCCAAAAAGGCTTCTTAATAAGGGTGCTCTTATGAACGATGGTAGCCACTTTCAATCAAATCACATGGGAATGCTATATAGCTCAGACCAGGTTCAGGGCAGAAGCCCGTTCAGGGGGTGAAAGTGTGACACTCGAGCAGCAGGACACACCCGACCCAGGGACGACAACGACTCTACCTCTTACCTTGATGCCCCTTGACCGAGGCTTTCAAGAATCTGTTTCCGGGCCTGTGAGAGGGTATACACAGGATGGGCGGGACGGAGCATGCAGGGGCAAGCGTGGGAGTTGAATGGCGTGTTGTGTCCTTCTTGTGACTCATCTTTGTGTCTGTCCCCAGAGCTGTCCTGCCTTACCCAGCCTGGATGCTTGGATACTTTCTTAAGGCTTTTGCCCAGATTGTCTCAGCACAGTGGGGTCTTGCTGGACTCACAGTCTGGGGGAATCAAAGTAAATTCACGACGATGGAAATCTACTAGACAAAGTTGGCTATTCTCGGGGTTGGCATTGATGCGAGGACTTCTGTGTTCCTTGTGAGTTGCACTGTCCCACCCCACCCAGGCAGCTCTTCCCTGCTGAATAGAGTCCTTACTGCAGGCAGCCAGGACGCCTCTACCTGTCCTCTACATCAGACTGGGATGTAAGATCCGGCGCTCTGCTCCTAACATTTCTACAAATCCCTCTTGTGATCACATTCTCTCTCTCGTCTTTCCACCTCTCTTGGTACTTGTTCTGGTTGCTTTATCCTGTCTGTCACTTGGGTTTGTCTGATTGTATTTGAGGGAAAGGCAAGCTGGTGGGGGCACCTCAGGAGATGCACACAAGAGCTTGGGACTTTACTAGTCATCCTTTTTGCTTGTTTGTTTCTGTGACAAATACTGACAGGAAGCTTCTTAAGTGTGTGTGTGTGTGTGTGTGTGTGTGTGTGTGTGTGTGTGTGTGTGTGTTGGTGCGCGTGCTGGTGGGGAGGGGAGGCTCATGCGGGCTTCAGCTTGAAGCAACACAGTCTGTCATGGCAGAGAAGGCCTGCTCACAAGAGCACTAGGTCACATTGCATCTGCCCTCAGGAACCAGAGAACTGACAGAAAGTGAGGTCAGACTAGAAAATCTTCAGTTTGGTTCCTACTAACTACTGCTCCGTGAGGCGCCTATTAAAGATTTCACCACCTTCCAGAACATGCGTGCCTAGTGGGGACCAAATGTCCAAATGCGCAAACTTTACGTGGGCATTTCAAATGCAACAGGGACAAAGTGACACACATCATCCGAGGGGTGAAGGAAAATTCTTTGGGGGGAGGGGGACTGTAAGAGAAAGAGCAGAGCTCATTCCTGTGAGCCAGGGGAAGACAGGAGAGGGACAGAAGAGTCTGGCAGTCCAGGAGCCGGGTCCTCAGGGGAGATGTAGGATTTGTTGTGAAACCACATAGAAATTGGGCACGTGGCTCCTGATTCCCCAGGGTTTATAGCTTCTTCTGCAAATACCTTTACCAACACTCTGGAACACCTGATACTTCAGCCCAAACTTGTTTTCACTGCTGCCAACTACTTACCAGGCTGTGACCTGTCACTTTAGCAAACAAAGTTTACCACCAGTGCCTGGTCATCTATAGGTGGCCTTCTTGGACGCCAGCTCCCAAATCATGACATGGAGACTTATTAACAGTTATGAATGCTTAGTTTAGTTTAGGATTGTCCCACTAGCTGTTGTGACTGACATTAACCTGTTTCTCTTCATCTATGTTTTGTCTCGAGGCTTTTTACTTTCTTTCATTCTGTAAGTTCTACTTTTCCTGCTTCTGTGTCTGTCTGTCTGGCAGCTGCTGGCTGGCTCAGGCATCTCCTTCTTTTTCTCCTTATTCTCTCTTCCAAGCCTAGATTTCTCCTCTACTTATTCTTCTGCCAGGCAGCCCCACCTATCCCTCTACTGCCTGCCTAGCTATTGGCCATTCAGCTTTTTATTAGACCAGGCAAGGTAAAACAAATGCAAATGCAACACATCTTTACATAGTTAAACAAATGTAGCGTCAACAGAATGTAACACATCTTTGCTAGTTAAACAATATTCCAACTCACAGCATTTCCAGACTAGCTCTAATTTATAAGCATGCTCTCCTAACTTTAAGGTACAATTTAAGGTGTTTATGGTCTTGAAGGGACAGATCAACACTTCAAGGATGAACAATGAAACAGTGGTGAAAGGTTTTAATATCAGAAAGCTCTACAAAGAAATCGCAGCTCTACTGCATGTTGCACCATCTTAAGCAAGTGGATTCATCTTGGTATCCTCATCTGTACGCCGAGCATCTTCAGACCTGTTCTGCAGGATGGCTGTGAAATATAAATTAAAGCTTAATATATGTATATTTGATTTCTAGACCTCCTATATAGGAAGCACTAAATTTTTGATAGCTTATATTAAATAAATAAGTAAATCTGTCCAGTGGCTCACCACGGATGGGTGTGATGTGTAAGTTTTGAGCAAGTCAACTTTGCATACCTCATTTTCATTTTGCACATCTTCCACGTGGTCTCCTCTCCCAGCCACACTCAGACACATGTAGCTCTAGCTCTAGAGTCCACATGCTTCTCAGTCCCAGAATTGGCACCACCATCATTCCTTCTTAGAATATTCTCAAGCTTTCTTCACCCAACTGGTTCCTACCCTGACCATCAGCCCCAAAGCCAAACTCTAACCTCTACCTAGGAGGTAGGCTCCCCTCCTGCAGAATCTGTAAGTATTCTCTGCATGACTACTGCTCAGGACTCCTTGAGAGCAGGGCCGTAAAATTCTGCTTATGTAACCATGGACCTAACACAGAAATGAAAACAAAACAAAACAGTAGCTAACAATAAATCAAATATGTGGCATCTGGGAGACAGTTCAGTGAACTGTTTTATTTGCAAGCCTGAGAACCGGAGCTTGGATTCCCAGCACCCACATAAATGGCTAATCGTGGTGACATCTGCTTGTCACCCCAGGGCTGGGCAGGCAGAGACAGGAGTATACTCAGAGCTTGCTAACCACATACATAGTCTTGCCAAATGAGTGAGCTCTAGGTTAAGTGACTAAAAAAATAAGTTGGAGATCAACAGAGGTACCTAACATCTACTCTGACCTCCAGAGGCGCGCGCATACAATGCATACAACAGACACACATGCATGTACACACATGTATGGCTTTCTAGGAAGTGTGTATTGTTATATACATTGTCTCATTTAATCCTCAATGAATGAGATGGTAGTCACCGGCTCTGCTTTTTCAAATAAAGAACCTGTGGCTTTACTGTGCTAAACAACCTGCTCCAGTAAAACTGAGTAAGTGACATGGCTGAGAATCCAAGCCAGTGTCATCAACTTCAAAGTTCTAAATGAAGGTAGCAGTGGATAGGGAAATCTATGCTCCAAACAATCCTTTGGGGCCTATTATTGTGCATTTATAATTTATGATACTAGTCATCACAGTAAATGTTGGAACATTTTTAAAACAAGACTTGACCAGAAGGAAGATGTTGGATGGTACTGCCTTCATCCAGCCCAACTCAGCAACATCATGGCCAACCAGTCACCCCTGAAGGACAGTACTATGCTTAGCTCCTTGCTCCTTCTTGATCCCATGAAAGGGATGCTCCCTATTGCGTCACTGAAGAAGGAACCGAAGGCTTCACAAGGTCCAGGATGAAGAGAAGGGCATACTGGCTGGCCATCCCTACCTCCCGAAGAGAGGACAGGAGGAAAGAAAGAAACATTGGAAGTAGCGGCATTTCGTTCTGGACCTTGCGCCCATGAATGATGCGCTAAGACAATTCTCTGCTTATCATAAATTCTGCAAAACTCATGAACTTTGCAATCTCTGAAGCTCAGCGCTGTGTGGGAACCACTTATCTTGTGCTGAAAGCAATATAAAAAACAGATGGCAAAGAGTGCATCAGGAGATAAATTAACGGCCTGGCTGCAGGAGTTTGCGGAACAACCCAACATGGCCAGCCTCTGGACTCTTGGACACGGGGACTGTTTGGCAGGGGTCTCTCAGGGCAAGGCAGCCAGGCTGCAGAGAAGGCAGCTGGTTGGAGAAGATGGAACAGAGTCCCTTGGGAGGACGAGGGAAAAAGGGCACCTTCATAAGCAGCTTTGGGAATGTGGCCAGCCCTTCCCCAAGGAGAGATGCTGGATGGGGGACAGTGTAGCTGAGACCAGAGATTTTCTCCTCTATCAGGCAATTTTCTATCGTTTACCACACTGAATCCTTGCTGTACACCGAAAGATGCCCGTTTTCACAAACAGGGAACTGAAATTCAAAGGTTGAGAGTTGGTCAAAGTCAATGTGACAGATCTAGCAGTCCATCACGGCATCAGGAGACCTGTCTGTACCACTCCCATCTCAGGGTCTAGTTAGCTATGTGTCGACTGTCTCTGAAGCACCACCTGGAAGGGGAAGAAAAATGAAGATCCAGTTTGGAGATGCAAGGCTTGGCCAGAGCTCCATGGCGCTGGTGTGCAGCTGGACAGAGAAGCATGGCCATGGCTGGCCTGGTGCTTCATCTACCTCTCTGGGCTCTAGGCCAGCCTTGGATGGCAGCAAACGGCTGTACCATTCTCAGAGAACAAGAGCCAGAGCCTGAAGATGCACAGCCATGTTTGCACTTCACAGGGGCAGGCTCAGCAGACAGGCAGCAGCAAAAATCATCACAAAGAAAACAGGCTGAGAAAGCAGAAAAAAACGAGCAAGAGAAGATGGCATTTGCCACCATTCTTGGATATGCACTCTTGGTATTTGCTGCGCGGAGGAGTGATGTGGCAAGGGCCACTCTGCCCTGCCACCCAGCCTCCCAGGAAAGGCCAGTACGGATTTGGAAGCAAACTAGAGAAAGACCAGATGTGGAGAGGGGCTGAGCAATGAGATGCCTGCTGGTGTATTTTCAAAGCATCCCTCTCCTCCCTAAAATGAGCAGGCTCACAGGCACGGCTGCATGGAGACATGATCTCTAATCAAGTACAAGTTTTCTTCTAATCAGTTCAGTTGTTGAGGAAGCCATACAGCCGGGGCCTGGACCGGGAGGGTGACTGTTCAGTCAACACCACGTGCCAATGGGGTCACCTGAAGGTTGAATCTGAGGCTGGCTACACAGCCTGAGTCACAGCCTTTCTTGGCAGCCCTGGACAGTTGGCCCTGCTGCTTTTTTGAGACAAGACTTCCCAGATGCTTCCTCTTCTAGCTGCCCCCAGTGAAGAGTCCTTCATCTCAGAGCTGGGAATGAAAAGAATACAGTTAACCGAGAGAGCATTGCCTCATGCTTAGGGCCCAGGGTGCGAGCTTGGCTCTGCAATTGGCAGCCCAGATCCTTGGAACTATGACCGAGACGAACGAACGCTACTGGCCTCCACTCCAAAGTAATGATTCCCTGGAAAATCCTACTCGTCCTTCAAATATCCCTCAGATATCACTTTCCCAAACCCATATTGCATCTAAATCCCTGAATTAATTATCCCTTTTCTGCATTCCCAAAACATGTGCCTCAAACGTCTCCCAAGCACTTATTGCTCTTAGTAGTGGCTTCTCATTTACAATACTATTTTCTTGACTGAGAGCACTTGAGTTGAAGAAATGAAAACATATTCATAACATGACCCCCATGCTGCCGCACCACAAAGCCAGGCACGTAATAGTTGGCTTATTAAATGTTTGTGGGGCACATAGTGAATAGGGAATAAATAAATGGTATGTACACTTGAACTTGTCATTTTGAATTCAAATAGGAATGCTTCCCATCTTATCCAAAGCTGTTATCAAATGCAAAGCCCTTTGCAGACTCTGCCACTTGGCAATAGTCATCTACAGGACTAGAGATAGAAGAAAATAAGAAAACTGGATGATCCCCAGTTCTTGAAAGAGTTCATCAAGTTGTCCGTTACGGCAAGTGCACGGATTTGGCTTTATTTCAATCTAGATTAAACTCTTTGTTAAGACGACTTGAAATTGCGACTGTAATTAACACTGTTAATTTCCGCCCTCCTTTCTTAGATGAGCTAATCTCTGAAGCAGGGGCTGTCCTCCTGCACTGATCGGTTTCTCGTCACAGTGCTGGGATTGATCGCTATCTCTGGATATTGAGTGGCCATGGCTCCGGCAGAAAGAGATAGAGAGCATGCTGATGGAACTGGGTCACGTGCGTTCTGATTCCCTGTGGAGGGCTGTCGGGCACTCAGTGAGCCGGGACAATAGGTACAGTGCTTGGGAGGTGCTATCGCTAAATGGTAATCTGTGCACTTGGATGAGCTCCTGCCTGCAAACCCTCATTTCATAAAACAGATGCCAGGAGTCGGGGCAGCCCAAAGCCTCTTAAAGTACAGACTCTGCTCAAGGGCAGCCAAGGGCAGAAGGGACCATGGGTTTGCTCTCTGGTCATCATTCCCAACCCATTCCCCAAGGAAGGCCCTCTCCTAGCTACCCCCTCCCTTCTTCCCCAAGGTCCTATGGCTGGATTCCAAAACACCTAAACATCAGGACAGGAAGCCAAGGAAGCCAGAGGAGGCAGGGTAGGCGTATGCATGGGGGGCCAGCAGGGAAGAGTGGTTGCATGGGAAGGAGGTGGGTGTCGGGAACGTCAGGCAGACTACAGGCAGGGCAGGCAGATGTACAGGAGCCTAAGATTTAGCTGATGACAAGTTTACTCGAGCCCCACCCCCCAAAGATAGTAAAGTCTTAACTGCAGCACTGGTGAATTTGACTCTGATGGTTAGCTGTCACTGCCAGCTAGACTGGACTGAGAATCAAGATGGAAGCACACCTCTGAGTGTGTCTATGAGGGTGTTTCCAGAAAAGCTTAGCCAAAAAGGAAAGAGCCACCCTGAATGTAGGTAATCTCATGCACCATGAGCTGGGGTGCCGGATTAAATAAATAACAGAATGCAAGCAAGCTGAAGACGGCATGTATCTCTGTCTGCATCCTGACTATGGGTGCTGTGTAATCAGCTCAAGCTCCTGGCCCGTGTATGTCCCTGCTAGGATGGGCTATACCCCTCAAATGGTGAGCAAGCATCCACCTTTTTTCTTCCATGTTGCTGTGGTCTGGTATTTGTCACACCAGTGAGGAAAGTATGTAATATGGTGACCTTATTTAGAAATAAGATCAAGGCATCATAATGGCCTTAGTCCTCAGTGACTCATCTCATTACTTGACAAAGTAAGCTGTCCACAGGGAGAAAGCCGTATGCAGATGGGAGCTGCCGCTGGGCCTGGTGACACAGGCCTATCATCCCAGCTACTCGGGAAGCTGAGGCATGAAGGTCACGTGTTTAAGGCCTACCTGGGCTACAGGATGAGTTCAATGCCAGCACAGGCAGCTTAGTAAGACCCTGTTTCAAGTCAAAAGAGGATGGGGGATACAGCTCAATATTAGGGGTCTTGCCTAGTGTGCACAAGGCCCTTTGTTCAATCCAAAGCACACACACACACCACACACAGAGAGAGAGAGAGAGAGAGAGAGAGAGAGAGAGAGAGAGAGAGAGAGAGACAGAGAGACAGAGAAAGAGAGAGAGTCAACAAGATTGGAATGGTGCTGCCGGGAACAGAGGACCCACCGAGCACTGGAGTGAAGGCCACACTGACCCCTTCCTCGTGCCTTCCGGGAGCACGGCCCTGCTGACACCTTAACCTTGAACTCTGAGGCTCTGGAACTGTAAGATGAACAATTTCTGCTGCTTGATCAGCCCAGCTGGGGGAGCGCGGCTGGTGCAGCCACAGTAATAAACGAATTCCATGTCTGGAATGCAGGGCCATGGAAGCCAGTGGACAAGGAGCCTTTCCCACAGACAGGAAGAACCCAGGACAGAGTAGCTTTCTCTAGCGTTTATGTTCACTTCTATGACTACAGCCAGCAAGCATGGGCTCCCGCTCTGGAATCCCAGTCATGTCCTGCTCTCTACTTAGCACTCACCCTGCTTCCGTTTTCCCAACCATGAGATGGCTGACACGGAAAACCCAGTTTTGCATCTTTCCAAGGAGACAAAACTCGAAACGATTAAATTCCTATTTGGAATCCAGTAATGCTGTGTTGATTAAATTAGTGGCCAGAGAAGAGGCACGCGAGCAGAAGAGCATGGTGACTTGGAGTAGCTCGATTCACCTCTTGTCTGCCACTCCTTCAGACAGTGTCCGCCAGCAGATGTAACTCCATGTGGGCACATGAGTAGCTTGTGGAATGTTACATGGAGCGTAGGAAAGGTGCCAGGGACTGTTCTATCAATCTTGAGCTGAGATTTCTGGTGCCAGCCAGGAGGATAAGCATGCCTCCCAGGAATGTGCGCAAGGCAAAGGGCTCCAGTCAAACTGTGGAGCCACTGCAAACAGTTTCTCTCCTGCTCCTCTTCAACCCCAGGAGAGCCCCAACCACCCCACTCCCACCCCGAATGTACAATGCTGGGTTCGTTCTTCCACACAAGGCAGAGTTGGGATAGCCTGTGATCAATTCCAGAGTTATGCTAGCAAGGAAGTGAGATGTGTCTCCACACGGAATGAAAAATCTTTGCCAATCCTGCTCGTGCACCAGGGGCTTGCATGCCAGCCTATGCTCCTCTGTGTTTCTCTAGTTGCGTGATGTTGTTTGTGGAGGAGTGGTGCAAAAGGGTGTTTGTCTATCTGAAAGTTGCGTGTTTGTGGGGTGAGAGTGGAAGTGTCTGACAACAGTGAGCAACGTAATGGGGGTGGTGGCAGTTGGTGCGAGGGATGGGCTCATGGGTTTTCTTTCTTCTTCTTGTTTTATCTTTGCTTTCTTTGGTGTCTTTTCTTTCGTTTTTGCTTTGGTGTGTTTGTCCGTGTTTCTCTGGCTTGCTCTTTTGTGTGTTTTCTTGTGCTGTTCTGTCTGTTGCCTTCCTTGCTTGGTCCCGCTTCCTCGGTCTTTCTTTTTTATAATTTAATTTTTTTTGTTGTTTTTGTGTGTTGTTGTTTCTGTGTTGGTTTCGGATGAGAAGGGTTTCTGGTGCTGGTGGTGGTTTACTTTCCTGTTTCTCTGTGTGAACTATTTCTTTGTCAGTACAGTGATTGGTTCCTCTTCTTGTATCTTGTAGACACCCAGAGAAGGTTTTGTTGTTGTGGTAGGGGTGTATTTGTTGTGTAAGTTTGAGAAGGTTGGGACGCCAAGAATAGTTTGTAACAAGGTGTAGAATGATCTTGGATAGATTAGCATGTGTGTAATTTTGATGATAATGCATAAAATTATCAGATAGTAGACAGAGCCCAGGGAGAAGGAAGATTGGGGCATAAACGGCCCGTTTTCCCTCCTGCCAGCACCTGCCCATTGACGTGGCAAAAGTCTTCAGCATCACTGTCCTTTAGGTGGTGAACAGGGTGGAGAGATGGAGTGGTGGAGAGAGGCTCTGTCCAGCAGAGAGAGACTGTAGCATGAATCTTAAAAGGACTTATTTAATAAGATCAACCTGAGGCCAGTTATTGAGGTGAATGCTGAGAGATCAGAGAAGCAGAACAAGCCACAGGCAAACCTCACCTGCCCAATTCCTCAGCTGATCCTGTTCCTCAGACTGGAATCCTCGGAGTCCTCATCCAGAATGAATCTCAGCTGATAGGTCAAAGGGCCTGAAAACCAGACTAAGATGCTTCTAGCCTGTGCTTCACACCTTGTATATGACCTTGGTTATTCTGCCATCACTGTCCCTGGTATAAAAGGCTCACTTCTTGGGATTAAATACGTGTGTCACCATATCTGGCTGTGTTTCAATGTGTGTGCCTAACTCTACAGAGATCCAGAGGGAAACCTTCTGGAATGCTTTAGGATTAAAGGCGTGAGTTGCCACCATTCTAGCCTCGTATCTAGTGGCTGTTCTGTTCTCTGACCCCAGATAAGTTTGTTAGGGTGCACAATATTTTGGGGAACACAATACCACCACAGAAAGACAGCCAGTATATAAGACATATGATCAAATCCCAGTTCCTATATCCACCAGCTGAGTGGTGGTCAAGTGTCTTAACTACCCTGAGCTCCAGTTCATTTATTTCCTTTTTTTTTTTTTTTTTTGACAGAACAGGAATTTAACTGTGAACATAGTGTTTGTTAAAATGAGCAAGTAAGATGTGTTAAGTGCTTCTCACAGCGAGACACCCTGTCCATGTTCAGTAAATCACAGCCAGGATTTCAGTCTTTCCTCCTTCACTCACCCCACTCCCTGCCCCTGCCCCTTTCTCTGCCTTTTCCTCCCTCATTACTTCGCAGGATTCCCACGGACTCTCCCACACAGCCGTGTTTCTGGTGTTGGGCCATCATCACAGTTAGAACCACCTCTCTTTCTCGAAGGGAGACTAAATCCTCACGTTTCCTTCAATTTGTCATTTTGCTATTTGAATCTCCTAGCCTTCCGGGGCTCATTCTGTGGTAAGGTAATGGCTGTCGATCCCAAATCCAGGCCGATGGCACAGATCAGCAATGAGAAGGAGAAGAAAAGGTGCTGTGGGGTCAAGGTCACAGTGCCGGCCGCTTGAACAATGAAAACTGGTCCCCGAGATGGGCTAATGACTCCTGGGCCCAAACCACTCGCTCCTGTCAGAGACAGGCTTTTCTCTTCTAAAATTACAGCAAAGTACACATAAATAACATAAATTACCATCTTAGCCACTTTACAATAATTTTTAAAAATACAAATCAGATTAAATCACACCACCAGCAGCAGCTGACTGCCCACAAGGCCTTCTCCATGCACTTAAGAATAAAATACAGTTCTTGCTGTGGCCTGTGGCCCTACGCGATCTGACTGGCGCCTGCCTCTCTGCTTATTTTCTGAGCTGCTTTCACATCCCCTGCCCCCTCTCCAGGCTCCATCCTGTCTGGCCCCTCCTGGACTTCCTGCTTCCTCTCCCCAGTACCAGCCACCTTGCAGCTTGATTCCTGCGGCTCCTTGCTGAGACCCCTACACACAAGACAATTGTGAACGTCAACTCTCACAGAAGGGAATCCATTTCTCTCTACTGCCAGCTCTCAAAATGAGCCACAGGTCACTAAGGTGGGGAGAGTTCTGATTCTCCCTCTCCCCACCTCCATCCAAGCACCTACCCAGGGAAGCCAACACTATTTCATTTTTCAAACAGTCCACCATTACTTTCATTGCAATGCCAAACTTTTAGTGTGTTCAATATCACATACATTTGAGTTTATTTTTTGACTCCGTTTTTTCTGTTTCTCCTCTAGCTCTTAAATATTTAATTTCTTCAACTTCTTAATACACTCATTTCTGACAGTATTTTTGGCAATATAATTTCTATTCATGGTGTTTTGTCCCCTTCCTCACTTTCTTGGCTATGTCCGCACCATTTCTTTTCTAGAAGAATACAAGTATTGTTTTGTCAAAATTATTGAGTTGGGGCCAAGTGAGTTTATAGATTGTGGTGGTGAGTTTTAACTGTCGGTGTTATACAACCCAGACTCACCTGAGAAGAGAGTCTTGATGAGAAATTATCTAGATCAGGTTGACTTGCGGGCCTGTCTGTGGAGGAGTGTTTTGATTATTAACTGATATAGAAAGATCCAGCCCACTATGGGCAGCACGATTCCCTAGACTTGGTGTGGACCTGAACTGTGTATGAGTGGAGAAAGCTAGTATCTTAGTGAGGGTTTCTATTGCTGTAAGAGACACCATGACCATGGCAAGTTTTGTAAAAGAAAACACTGCTTTCCTAACCCAAAGCGCCAAAGTCCAAATTCCTCCAAACAAAAACATGGTCTGGCCTGTCACAGCAATACCCTAGTCTCTGGTACCAACTTCTGTCTTAGTTAGGGTTTCTATTGCCGTGAAGAGACACTCTAACCACAGCAACTCTTATAAAGGAAAACACTGGGGCTCACTTACAGTTCAGAGGTTCAGTCCAGTAACCGTCATGGCAGAACATGGCGGCATGCAGGCAGACATGGTGCTAGAGAAGGAGCTAAGAGTTCTACATCTTGCAGGCAACAGGAAGTGAGCTGTCTCACTGGATATGGCTTGAGCACAGGAGACCTCAAAGCCCACCCTACAGTGACACGCTTCCTCCAATAAGACCGACACCCACTCCCACAAGGCCACACCTCCCATTAGTGCACTCCCTTTGGGGGCCATTTCCTTTCAGACCACCACAGTTAGTAAGCAAGCTAGTTGAACATCCGTGTGTACACGTCTCTCTGCTCCCGACTGTGGATGTGATCTGACTGGCTGCTTTAAGCCCCTGCTGCATGGACTTCTCTGTTAGGATACACTCCAACCTGCTATTGTGAGCTAAAATCAACCCTCCTCCTTTAAGTTGCGTTATGTCCTGGTTGCTTGTCACAGCAACAGAAACGAAACCAGAACATGGATTAATTTTGTTTTAAACAAAATAAATGGCCAAGTTCACTCATCTTATTCATGACCAGTGTATCTTTGTACTTATTTAAGCTTTGTTCAGTGACTCTCTCTAGAATTTTAAGTTTTTCTTCATAAGGCCCAGCATACCTCTCTGGCCACAGTGACTGCATTATTTTATCTGTTGTTACTGTGAAGGAGAGTTTTTGTTTTTTCCCAAAACATCTCCTAACTGCTTACTGTACAAGCAGTTATTCAATAAAAAGGTAATTACTGGCTTTTGTATCTTAGAGTTTCTAACCAACTTTTTTACTAAATTCTTTCTTAGTTAATAGTTTTTTTAAAATGCTTTTCAGTTTTTCCAGATTTACACTCATATCTAAAGATAGTTATTTCTCTACTTACTTCTTTGCTTTTTTTCCCCCAACCCATATGTTGTCTCTAAAACAATTTGGAATAATGGTGATGATAGAGGACTCCTTTCTTATTCATGACTTTAAAAAGAATGCTTTTAAAACTTTCAAACATTATTTTTATGTTAAGGACATATCTGTCTATTCTAAATTTAAATGAGGAATAGGCTTGACTTTGTGTGATACGTTTTGACTCCACATCTGCTGAGATGACCTCCCAAAGGACTATTCTGGGTTGTCTACCCTTTGCTGCAGCACCCTGGGTTTCCACAGCACACAGCTAGTGTACCCACTGTTTAATTCTCCCAGGGACATGACAATCCCCTAGAGCTTCATCCACCCATAGTGCAACATCTGCCACTGCTATAGGGGGCAGAGCTTAGGATGCCAATATCATGTAGAACTAATGACCTGTCTTCCCCTCCCCACAAAAAAACAAAACAAAACAAAACAAAGCAAAACAAAAAAAAAAAAACCTTTCAGGACTGATTCCCATCAGACCCCGTGACCCTATCTTTGCTATATTAATTTTGTTTTTATATTGAGACAGGGTTTCTCTGTGTAGCACTGGCTGTTCTGGAACTTGTTCTGTAGACCAGGCTGGCCTCAAACTCAGAGATCCACCTGCCCCTGCCTCCCTAGTGCTGGGATTAAAGTGCCACCACCTCTGGCTCTAACTTCACTTCTGTCTTACTCATCCTACATCCCACTGCTTGGAGTGTGGACATGACCACTGGGACTTGACCTCAGACCACGAGCGTGAGGGCTGTGCCCAAGGAGTGGAAAGCTTGAGAAATACTTGAAACTTTTTGCTGGTTGGTTCTTGTTGCTTGACACGGGTTAACTGGGAAGAGGGATATTAGTTGAGGGAATGCTTCTTCAGATTGGCTTGTAGGCAAGCCAGTGAGCATGTTCTCGGTTAATGATTAATGGGGGCGGGCAGCTCACCATGGACAGTGCCACCCGTGGGTAGGTGATCCTGGGTTGTATAAGAAGGCAAACTGAGCAAGCCATGAGGAGCGAGCCAGTAAGCAAGGTCTCTGCTTCAGTTCTTGCTGTCATGTTCCTGCTTGAGTCTCTCCTACTTCTCTCACAATGGATTATGAGCTGTAAGGATGAAATCAACCCTTCCCTGTAGATATAACCAACCGTCTTATTCAATAAGAAACACAGAGCCAATACAGAGATGAAAGCCAAGAGGTCAGAGCAATAGCTAAGAGTAAAAACCTTACCCTTCACTGT
>NW_023504830.1:0-25660 GCF_004664715.2 Peromyscus leucopus | reverse complement strand
TGCAGCTGTCTCCAGTTTTCAGAGCCATGTTTGAACATGACATGGAGGAGAGCCAAAGAAACCTGGTTGAGATCCATGACTAGGAGCCACATGCAGCACAAGTTGTTAGAAGGTCTTATTAATAAAAAAAAAAAAAAAAAAAAAGGTGCCAGTTTTTGAGGTGAATCCTTGAAGATCAGAAAAGTAGAACAAGCCACAGCCATCTCACCTTGCCAGTTCCTCAGCTGATCCTGATTCCTCAGACTGGACGCATCTGAGTCCTAATCCAGAATGAATCTCAGCTGAACTGTTGCTAAAAGCCTAAAAGCTTAATCAGGCTCTAGTTCCTGGTCCTCACACTTTATATACCTTCCTGCTTCCTGCCATCACTTCCTGGGATTAAAGGCATGTGTCACCATTTCTGGCTGTTTCCAGTGTAGCTTTGAAATCACAGAGATCCAGATGGATCTTGCCTCCAGAATGCTAGGATTAAAGGTGTATGTGCCACCATTTTCTGGCTTCTGTGTCTATCTAGTGGCTGTTCTGTACTCTGACCCCAGGTAAGTTTATTAGGATACACAATATATTGGTGGACACAATATATCACCACATTTCCCCCCTTTTTGTCTAATATAATAAAAGAAGGTTATAGTCAATAATTACATTAACAATGTCGAGTCCATTAACATTTGACAGATTCAGAGAAAAAACTCCATTAATAAATAACAATGTCCAGTCCATTAATAATTGACAGATTCAGGTAAAAAAAGTTTCATTACTTAACCTATTTAAAACAGTAGTTCCTTTTTAAAAGTAGATTAAACAATCTTCCTATTTATCTTATCAGCCACAAGTCGTCAAGGCAATGATGGGCTTCATTTACACTGGGAAGGGAGCAGAGCTCCACAACATGGTAGATGCTGTACTGGCAGCTGCTGTCAAATATGATCTGGAGCATTTGAAGTTCATGATTGAGCACGCCCTCTGCAGGGACCTCTCTGTGGATAATGCTGCCCACATTCTAATACTGGCTAACCATTACAATGCAGAGCAGCTGAAAACCCAGGCACTATATTTCACTACAGTTCATGCTTCTGATGTCTCCGAGTTCTCAGGCTGGAATACAATGGTGGGCTCATACCCCAACTTGATGGCTGAAGCATACAGTTAGTTCCCTTGCTTCTGCACAGGGTCTCTTCTTGGACCCCCCCCCCCGAAAAGTCTGAAACAATCCATGGACATGTTCAGCTTTGATCTACAGGTGACTTCCAGAAGTAGCAGCCAATGTGGTTGTTTCAAAGCCACCTGGGTGGACTCTGCTAGCAGGCAAACTTGCCACTTGGAAAGAGCAAGCAGGCAAAGACCAAACTCTTTTCTTCCTCATCTTTTTATAGGTTCCAAGCAGAAGATGGTGCCCAATTAAAAGTGTGTCTTCTTCCATCAAGACCCAGAATAAAGGAGTATGTTTCCTTACCTCAAGATCCAGATTAGAAGTGATTCTTCCTACTTCAGATTAATCAAAAAATCCCTCTTGTGTGCGCTTCATTTTAAGATTTTAAAAAATTCCAGATATAGTCAAGTTGACAACCAAGAATAGCCTTTACTAGTTCACACCTTGTCAACTTCACACACAATCATATCTCCTTATCCATCTTAATTTCCAGATGAAAGCAAAAACCATAATTACACCTAAACATAATTTAATTATCCCACATACAATTGCAAATGCAATATATATTTAAGCAGGTTATAATTTCATCTAACATAATATAACTGTCCCCCATACAATCACAAATGCATTATGAATTTAGTATAGTTGGTGATGTCTCTTAATGAATGTTCTCTCATTATCTCAAATTTAAATATGGTAGCCATTGGTAATCTCTTACTGGATGTTATATCATTTGATAAATAAAATGAAAGAAAACACAAATATCTGTACGAACACATTCTTAACAAAATACAACAGAATTACTCATGTCAACTGTATTGCTGTTTTCTGTAATTTCTTTTATGGCTTAAGTTCCTGCTCCTCACCAGCTGCAATACTCAGGAGAACTGGCCCTGCACCTTAATAGGACAACAAAGTAGATCTGACCTTGTTGATGGGGGTTGGTCAGGAGGTTGTGCTTGTGTGTATCTTTCTCTGTCTCTCTGTCTGTCTCTGTCTCTCTCTGTCTCTGTCTCTCTCTGTCTCTCTCTCTCTCTCTCTCTTCTCTGTGTGTGTGTGTGTGTGTGTGTGTGTGTGTGTGTGTGTGTGTGTGTGTGTGTGATGGCCTGATGGCAGGAGGGCTGGAAAATAACCACACTCCTTGCTGGCAGCTGCAGTGGGTGAGGTAGCAAAAGCAATGCTGGAGAGCTTGCCCTGTCGTGTTCATGAGGAAAAGCTGGCACACTGCCCAACCCAGCTACCACCCAGGCCCAGAACCAGGGCTGCAATTTGGCCAACCCCAACATCCACCTTGTATGGAAAAAGAACCAGCTAAAGAAACCCACCCTGACCCTGGAGCCCAGAACCAGGGAAAGAAATACATCCTAGATCTAGGACCTGATCTAGTGAAAGAAACACTTTATCCTTGAACCCAGAAACAAAGAAACATGCTCTGACTCTGAAACTAGTGCCAAAGAAATTCACTTAATCCATAGAATCAGAGAAGTGAAAGAAATATGCCCAGGCCCTAGAATTAGAGCCAAAAAGCTTAGAAATCCAATAAAAGAAGTACAGTTTGGCTCTGTAATCAGAGCCATCTCTGCCCCTGACCAATGAATCTAACCAGTCCCTGAGCAGAAAACCTTGTCCCTGGAGAAACTCCACCCCTAAGAAATCTTATATAAACCACCTCCCTGTTTAGTTGTCAGCTGTTCTTTCCCACCCTGGTAGAGGCAGCCACACTCTTGAATTTCTCCTTCCCAAATAAATCTCTTTCTCAAAACTCTTGGGTGTGAAGATCTTCATTTGCTGGGGCAGAAAAGAGGAACCTTGCTAAGATGTCCTGTAGAGGACTGTCACCAAAAAAACTTGCAGAGACTTTCCCTTAGGGAGCTGAGCAAGTCAGAGCAGAACAAAAGAACTGTGCTGAGAAGTCCCTTAGGGGACTGAGCAAGGGAGAGCAGAAAAAGTAAAAACTTTTCTCTGGAGCTAGAGGAGATTGCTATGTTTCTGCAGGGGTTTCCCTTTTAGCAGAATTAAACAGAAGAAGCAACATCTTGGGCCAGAGAAGAAGCAGAGCTCTGCTGAGAAGCCCTCATAAGCGGAGGCTCAGCAAAGCTCAGCTGTAGCAGTTCTCCAGGAGAATAGCAGGATTGCTATATCTTGCTGGGAGACCATCCTTCACTACACCCCAACCCAAGGTATAGCTAGAGCTGTCCTAGCAGCTCAAGGTATAGCCTGACTCTCCAAGGATTCAAGATACCTTTTCCTTTAGAGCTGAGCTGTTCCATTACAGCTCCAGTCACCACAGCTGTCCTAGCAGCTCAAGCTATAGCTTGACACTATGAGCATTCAAAATACCTTTTCCTTTAGAGCTGAGCTGTTTCATTACAGTTCCAGCCACCACAGCTGTCTTAGCAGCTCAAGGTATAGCCAGACTTCCCAAGCAGTCAGGATACCTGCACCCTGCCACCCCAAGAGTTTCAGCTTACACAACTCATGTATGAATTGCTGGAGCATGTGAAAGGGCTGGAACTGCAGATTCAAAGATGCAGGAACTCTATGACACAAGGCAACAATGAAGGTTATCCAAGAGGAGTCTCACTGAGGGCCCAGTATTGACAGTATAGCAGAAGCCAGAGACCTCAAACCAGAACAATGACTCATTGTAATGATCACTTACAAGTTAAGATGTATGGACTAAAGGATATACTGTGTGACTCACTGTGTCACACTACAGCTTCCACTCTGGGACTTTATTTTTGTATGTTAGTTATGTTAGTTAGTTTGGTTCTCTTTGTTTTGATTTTTTGGTTTCTCTTTTGAATTTTGTTTTGTTTTGTTTTGTGGGAGAGGTTCCAAGGGTGGAGGGCAGCTACGATGGGTCAGGGAGATGGATGGACCTGGATGTATGATGTGAAACCCACAAAGAATCAATAAAAAATTGAATTAAAAAAGGGAGTCAAGCATTTAATCTCAGCCCTTAGGAGGCTAAGGTAGGCAGATCTCTGCATTTTTTAGTCCAGCTTGCTCTTTAGATTGGGTTCCAAGATAGCCAAGGCTATGTAAAGACACTCCCATTCAAAAACAGAAAGAGAAAGAACCCAAATCAGCCTGAAAGCTGTATTTCATTGTGTGTGGTGGTTAATGCCTGCATCTCATGATACCTTTGAGATTGGCTTAGGAGGATTGTTTATATACAGGAAGGTCATTGTAAACAATGATTACAGCATATACTTACATTAGCTGGGGATATTTTGTTGGTTTGTTGTTGTTGTTGTTTGTTATTTGGGGGAGTTTTTTCGAGAAGGGTATCAAAAATGTCAAACTCACAATGTAATTGAAAATGACCTGATTTTAAGAAATAAATAAACTGTTATGGAAAAAAATAAGTGAAATAAAATTAAATTAAAAAAACTTCAGGGCTGGAGAGATGGCTCAGTGGTTAAGAGCACTGATTGCTCTTCCAGAGGTCCTGATTTCAATTCCCAGCAACCACATGGTGGCTCGCAACCACCTGTAGTGAGATCTGGTGCCTTCTTCTGGCCTGCAGGGACACATGCAGACACAATACTATATAAATAATAAATAAATAAATCTTAAAAAAAAAACTTCAAGTCTTTGACAAAGAAATTGAAGAAGATATCAGAAAATGGAAAGATCTCTGATGCTCATGAATTAGTAATATTAACATCTAAAAATGGCCATTCTACAAAAAGCAATCTACAGATTCAAAGCAATCTGCTCCAAAATTCAAAACAATTCTTTCCATATCTTTAAAGACCATCCTCAGCATCATATGGAAATACAGAAAGCATTGGATAGCTAAAACATTCCAAAACAATAAAAGAACTGCTGTAAGCATCACCATTCCTGATTCCAAATTGTACTTCAAAGCTATAATAAAAGTAATAAAAGAGTATGGAGACCTCCAGGCCCGGACTGCTGCTAAGGGCCATGTCTGTGTCAGTGGCCCCAGTGCATTCAGGGTCTTTGCCCAAACTTGACTCTTTGGACAGCTGAGCAACAGTAAGTAAACTGACAGGTAATCTTCAGTTTCTTCATCGACCAGACATGCATACTCTCAAACACTATTTCTGTTAGTCATTGCCTCCTGAAGAGAAAGTTCAGTCAAGGTCCTATGTCACCAAAATCCCTCTGGAACCTAACCAACTGTTGGAAAACACTTATCCTTGCATTTTTGGGATTATAAAAACCCCACATCTCCTATCTTCCTGGCAATCCTCTCAAACCTGGGATTAGAGAGAAAACCTATTATGGCAGAAAATAAAGCTTCTTTAATTTGACTCAAAATGTTTGGGTTGGTGTTCTTTCCTTCAGTGGGAATATCACTACCCATCTTGGCCCCTTTCCTGGAGTTGTGATATGTTTCTTCATTTCTGGTGTGTCTGCACCTTTTGTCATCTGCCTGGATTAGGCTGTTACAGTTTCCCATCCTCTTTAATCATTGGAAAATGAGGCACCATGAGGAGCTATAAAGGATTTCTTACCTGACAGCCATAATCTTTCTTACCTCCATTGTGGAGAAACAATCCAATTGGCTGATGTTTATCTTGATCAATCACCCCACCTGACATTGTTATTTCCTTCTCAGCCTGTTGGATTAAGGATATCAGAAGCTCAAAGTGGCTTGGGAGAAGTCTGTGCTTCTGGTTCAATGATCTGTTTGTGTGGCTCCAAACAGGAGCACTGCCCACACCACCTATCATGGTGGAATCAGAACTTCCAGGCCAGAAGAACTTAAGGTCATGGAAACAGGAAGAAATTTTTTCTCAAGAGATTGCCAGGGGTGATAGTGAGTGTTACTATTCCCTTTTCTACCCCCTGGTGCCTGGTCCCATGGATCTGGGCTATGGAGAAACCTGCCTCCTGACTAATCCTACAACAACCCTCCAAGTGGCTGCCACTTCATTGGCTCTGTAACTTTCTCTTCAAAAGTTCCTAACAGCTGCTCCAATAAGTCTGTGAATCTGGTACAACCAGTGGAATGCATGATTGTGGGCCAGAGTTGTACCTCTCTCTGAGAATTTAGTATCCTTGTCAGATGCTATACTGTGTGGAATACCATGATAGTTGAGAAGGCAATCTGTTAGACGCTGCATGATAGTTTTGGTAAAATCATTATAGGCAGGAAATGCAAATATATAACTAGAATAAGTATCTCCTTCATGATGGACATAGTGTTGTCCATTCCACAAAGGAAGTAGCCCAATGTATTCATCCTTCATGACCTTGTTCTCTGGTCACCAGGGAATGGTGACATAACTGGGGCTCTGTGTTGGTCTCTGTTGTTGGCAGATCTGGCATTCAGCAGCAGCTGTAACCAGGTCACTCTTGATGAGTGGATATCCATGTTGTCAATCCATGCATAACCCCCATCTCAGATACAATAGCTATTTTATACATGGGCCCATTGGATAATAATGAGGATGACTAATCAACGAGTCTGACTGTCCACAGAGTGGGTCATCTTATCTACTTGATTATTGACCTCCTCCTCTGATAAAGGTATCTTTCATCCACATTTAAAGGGACTGGGGTTTTCACATTCTTTGCTGATTTGCAGATCTGTCCAAATATTTCTTCCCCAAATGTCTGTCCAATTTTTCTTTATTTCCTTTTTTGTTTTTATTTTTTCTTCTCTCATACACTCCCATTTGAACACAGTCTCCCCTTCCTCCACTCCACAGAGATGTACGACTCCTCTATTTCCCTACAGAAAAGCACAGGTCTTTGGGGGCTATCAACTGAACACAACAAAACAAAATGTAATAATAGTAGGCACAAACCTTCATATCAAGACTGGAGAACCAACCCAGAAGGGAGAAAAGGTTCCCAAGATCAGACAAACAGGTCAGCACTCACCACACTCCCCCTGTTAGGACTCCCACAAATCCCATGAGCTAAACAACCACAGCATGTACACAAAGGACTAAGTGCAGACACATGCATGCTCTGTGATTGCCTCTACAGTCTCTGAGCCCCTATGAAGCCTGTTTAGTTGACTTTGTGAGTTCTGTTCCCCCTGTGTCTTTGATGCTTCCTACAATCTGCCTTCCCCTCTTCCTTGAGGTTCACTGAGTTCTGCTTAATGTTTGGCTGTGGATCTCAGTATCTGCTCTCAATAGCTGTTGGAGAAATCCCAGCTGATGTCCATTGTACTAAGCACCAATATCTGAGTGTAACAGAATTTCATTAGGTATTGTCTCATTGTGTGTTTGTGTGTGTGTGTGTGTGTGTGTGTGTGTGTGTGTGTGTGTGTGTGTAGTGAAGACACTGCACAAACTTTCACAGATGAGCACAGCAGGATAAACTAAAATGGTCGTCTTCAAACAGAAACACCACTGGAATCCACAAGCTGACTCACTAAGCCTAGAGGACTAGGAAATACCTTCAGTGATTCAATCAACTCAGCAGTTCCCAGCCTAGCTCTCCTGAAATCTGGCTCTGATGCTGCTCATCCCTCAATCCAGGATAAATCAATCAATTGGTTTTGATCTCTGAATTTTTGGTTCCTCATTTAGGAGCCTTTGGCAGATGGCTAACTAGTAGCCTCTGTGACTTTTCTGTATGTGTTAAGGGCCAGGGTTGGCAGAAAACCCCTTCCCTCAAATATGTCACTTGTAATGAAGGTAGACAATACCTGCAAGAACCCTCATTTGTAAGAAATGTGCTCTACCTGTAAGTTCTGAGCTTCCATGAGCATGCTTCTGCAGAGTGGGAGCAATTCTCTCAATGGGGAACTGACTCCTGCCTGGGTCTCAATTACAAGATTTTTAATATAGTTTCTCACTCCAGGAATGGAACAAGTGTAGCTTGTTGACTGAACTTTCTCACCAGAAGCCAATGTTATTGATCTTCAATTCAGTTTTAATGCCAGAACCAAGCTTTTTTTTTTTTTTATTACTATAGCTATATAACAGAGAATGAAGTCAGGGATGGTGATGCCTCCAGAAACTGCTTTATTATAAAGGATTGTTTTAGATATCCTAAGTTTTCTTGTTTTCCATATGAAGTTGAGTATCTGTTCTTTTCCATATGAAGTCGAGTATTTCTCTCTGTTTGTTTTTGTCTCTGTGTCTGTGGGGGGGTGTTTGCATGTTTTTTTATGTGTTACTGTTAGTTTCATATATATATATATATATATATATTATATATATATATAATTTTATAACTCATTTAATTTCACATATCAGCCATGCATTCCCTCATCCTTCATTCTCCAAGCCCCAAGTCTCCCCCCAATCCAGCCCCATTGCCACCTCCTCCAAGGCAAGGTCTCCCTTGCAGAGTCAGCCCAGCTGGATAGACACAGCCAAGGCAGTGCAGTCCCCTCATCTCTACACCAAGGCTGAGCAAAGTGGCCTAGCATAGGCCCCAGGATCCAAAAACAGAGTTCTCAAGAGAAGAAGCTCAAATGTCTGAAAGACATTTAAGGAACTGCTCAACATCCTTAATCATCAGGAAAATGCAAATCAAAACAACTCTGAGATACAATCTTACACCCCTCAGAAAGACTAAGATCAAAAACACTGAAGACAGCATATGTTGGAGAAAATGTAGAGCAAGGGGAACACTCCTACACTGTTGGTGGGAATGCAAACTTGCACACCCACTTTGGAAATCAATATGACGTTTTCTTAGAAAATTGGGAATCAACCTCCCTCAAGACCCAGCTATACCACTCTTGGGCATATACCCAAGTAATACTCAATCATACCATAAGAACACATGCTCACCTATGACCATAGCATCATTATTTATAATAGCCAGGACCTGAAAAAAACCTAGATGCCCTTCAACTGAAGAATGGATAAAGAAAATGTGGTACATATACACAATGGAGTACTACTCAGCAGAGAAAAACAATGACATCTTGAGGTTTGCAGGCAAATCAATGGAATTAGAAAATATCATGCTGAGTGGGTAACCCAGATTCAGAAAGACAAACATGGTATGTACTCACTCATAAGTAAATACTAGATGTAAAACAAAGGATAACCAGACTGCAGCTCACAATTCCCGGGAGGCTAGTAAACAGGACCCTAAGAAAGAACAGAGTGGGGTGTTGAGATCTCCCACTATTAATGTGTGGGGTTTTATATGTGGTTGAAGCTTTAGTAATGTTTCTTTACATATTTGCATGCCCTTGTGTTTGGGGCATAAATGTTCAGAATTGAAACTTCATCTTGGTGGATCTTTCCTGTGATGAGTATGTAATACCCTTCTTGATCTCTTTTGATTGATTTTAGTTTGAAGTCTATTTTGTTGGATATCAGGATCGCTACCCCGCTTGTTTCTTAAGACCATTTAATTGGAAAGTCTTTTCCCAGCCTTTTATTCTTAGGTAGTTTCTGTCTTTGAATTTGAGATGTGTTTCTTGTATGCAGCAGAAGATGGGTCCTGCTTTTGCATCCATTCTGTAGCCTATGTATTATTATAGGTGAATTAAGTCCATTGATATTAAGGATATTAATGACCAGTAATTGTTCATCCTGTTATTTTTTGTTGTAGCGTGTGTGTACTTCTCTTCTTTGGGGTTTACTGCTGTGGCTTTATCTATTGCCTGTGTTTTTGAGGGTGTATATGACTTCCTTAGGTTGGAATTTTCCTTCTAGTGCTTTCTGTAGGGCTGGGTTTGTGGATAAGTATTGTTTAAACCTGACTTTGTCTTGGAATGTCTTGTTCCTTCCATCTATGATGATTGAAAGTTTTGCTGGGTATATTAGTCTGGCTGACATCCACGGTCCTCTTAGTGTCTGCATTACATCTGTCCAGGTCCTTCTGGCTTTCAAAGCCTCCATTGAGAAATCTGGTGTTATTCTGATGGGTTTGCCTTTATAGGTCACTTGGCCTTTTTCCTTTGCTGCTCTTAATATTCTTTCTTTCTTTCTTTTTTTTTTTTTTTTTTTTTTTTTGGTTTTTCGAGACAGGTTTCTCTTGTGTAGCTTTGCGCCTTTCCTGGAACTCACTCAGTAGCCCAAGCTGGCCTTGAACTCACAGAGATCTGCCTGCCTCTGCCTCCCGAGTGCTGGGATTAAAGGCGTGCGCCACCACCGCCCGGCTAATATTCTTTCTTTATTCTGTACATTTAGTTGTTTAATTATTATGTGTCGAGGGAACTTTTTTGGGGGTCTAGTCTGTTTGGTGTTCTATAGGCTTCTTGTATCTTCATAGGCATTTCCTTCTTTAAGTTGGGAAAGTTTTCTTCTATGATTTTGTTGAATATATTTTCTGTGCCTTTGAGTTGGTATTCTTCACCTTCTTCTATCCCTATAATTTGTAGGTTTGGTCTTTTCATGGTGTCCCAAATTTCTTGGACATTTTGGTTCATGACTTTGTTGGCTTTATTGTTTTCTTTGACTGATGAATCTATTTCTTCTACTGTATCCTCAAATGCCAGAGATCCTCTCTTCCATCTCTTGTATTCTGTTGGTCTGTTTGGGGGGCATCTAGGCGGTGGTGCCGGGTCCTGGGATCGCTGCACGGGATGGCTGTTTGAAACCTGGGACTTATGCAGGGATGTGTGGCTCAGTCTGGAAGGAGGGGACTGGACCTGCCTGGATTGAGTCTATCGGGTCGGTCTCGGTCCTCTGGGGTGGCCTTGATCTGGAGGTAGTGGAAGGGGGGCGGGAAGGGGGAGAGTGGGGAAATCTGTGGCTGTTGTGTGGAGCTGAATGGTATTGTAAAATAAAATAAATTTAAAAAATAAAAAAAATGACAAGGTACGTGCACTGTCTTCCATGTCTGATCAGACAATATTAATAATAATAACAATAAACTAGAAAAAACACACAAGGATTGCCCAACAAAAACAGAGAAATAGATGAGAGATACATGAGCAAACTGGGGGTTGGTGTGTGTGTGTGTGTGTGTGTGTGTGTGTGTGTGTGTGTGTTGTGTGTGTGTGTTTGTGTGTGTGTGTGTGTGTGTGTGTGTGTGTGTGTGTGTGATTTCTGCACACACTTCCAAAGCTGAGCAGTGCTGGATGGACTAAAATGGCATTCTTCAAACAGAAACACCACTGGAATCCACAAGCTGATTTTAAATTTTTTATTCATTTGATATTTTATTTGGGTAGGTACAGTCTACAGAGAGGGATGTGCCCATGGAGAAAAGAAGAGGACTGAACAAGGGTCCTGTGCAAGAACAACAATTGCTTTAGCCAACTGAGATATCTCTCCAGTCCCACAAACTGAGTTTGGAGAAAAATGCCTTAATTCTCTTCCCCTTCTCTTGTAACCAAATAGTCACGTTTATTTTCTTCTTTCTGAGTCCTTCACAATATTTTCTGCTCAGTCCAATACAGACAAGTTGCTCCAAAGAAACCCTGTTGTAATGTGCTTGGGACCGCAACTAAAATGTATTCCAGTTCCCAACGCATTGGAGAGAAAAATCAAACCAGTACAGTAACAGGGTAGTGTATACAACATAGCTCAGCACTTCCCCTCCCTGAACCTGACAATCACCTCATTTTCAGCTGTATTAAAGCCTGAGCCACCATGCTGACTTTTCCTAGTTTCACTGGAAATGCTTCATACATCCCATAGTCTAGCCAGGTGTCATTGGTAACAACACCATCTGCTGCTTCAGGGAGACAATTGTAGGTCACAGCTGACCAAGTCCTAGGATTGCTTCAAGCATTTGAAAGGGGGCTTCAGGTAAGGGAGATGAGCAAAAGCCAGGTAACATTGTGCTTCAGCCACTAAATGGGGATATGAGCCCACCATTGCCTTCCAGCCTGAGGTCTCAGAGACCTCAGAAGCATGAGCTGTAATGAAATCCAGTGCCTGAGTTTTCAGCTGCCCTGAGCTGTGGAGGTCAGCCAGGAAGAGAGTGTGGGCAGCATTCTCCTCAGAGAGGTCCCTGCAGAGGGCATCCTCACACATGACCTTCAAACGCTTCAGGCCATACTTGTCAGCAGCTGCCAGCAGAGCATCTGCCATGCTGTCCAGGTCTGGTGCTGTTCCTGTGTAAATGAAGTTCATCATTGCCTTGAAGACTTGTGGCTCCAGGTCAGGGATCTCAACACGATTCTTTCTGCTCTCCTCCATGTCATGTTGAAACATGGCTCTGAAAACTGGAGAGCGAGCTGCTAAGATGGCCTTGGGAGCCTGAAATTCCTGGCCAGCTACCACCAGGCAGCAGTCTGTGAATCGGGAATTCTCCCACAGCTCTCCTAGCTCATCTGCCAATGTGCATCTTGGAACTTGAATCCCTGTCTTCCTGTTCTGGTCAGAGATGCTGAAGGAGTCTTTGACCACACTCACCATGCACAGGAGGTTCAGCTGATCTTGTGGGAGAAGACGAGGTGCATGGGACAGGAGGAAATCTCATAGGATGTACTTTTTGAATCCGTAACCAAGGCCTGGCACAAACCTAAAAGCTTTTAGGCTCGTCCTGGTTTGCTTTTTCTCTCCTTTGTCGCTTATGATCCAGAACTGGAACTTTGCCCAAACATGACTCTTTAGACAGCTGAGCAAAACTAGATTAACTGACAGGTAATCTGCACTTACTTCATCGAGTCCGTTAGGGTGTACTGTCAAACACCATTTGTCATTGGCTTCTATTGAAAAAGTTGGGCTTCTAAGGCTTCCTAGCCTTTCCTCCACAATAGAATGGAAGTTGCTGATGGTCCACATGTAAGAGAAATTCTGAAGGGTGATTTGAGTGTGGTCCCATCTTTGGACTGTCCCATCTCCTGCCATTTCTCCTGGGGGTAGTTTGAAGGTTAAACTGGATCCAAAAATGAAGAACTAGCAATTGTTTTCTCTTCACCTTGTGAGACACAATAACAGACATGAATTAGATGTTATGTTTTTGTTTTTCCTGTATTCTCTGTTAGACGCGGCTTGAAATTTGGATCTCAGATATTTTCTATACAGATTTCAATACTAATTTCAGAGAAGTCAGTGTGTGCTACTAGGATTTCTTACATAACTCCATTTTTTGTCTAGATTGAATCTTAGGGCAATAGGTAAATGATTTTGACAATTAAACACAGCTGTTGAATATTTTGGAAAATTTTATGCACTCATATCAAACAATGTTGTACTAGGTTCTCTAGAGTAACAGAACATATATAAGGAATCTCTCTGTGTATGAAGGAAGGGGATTTATTAGAATGACTTAGGTCTGCAGAACTGCTAATCTCCCATTGGCTAGCTGTGAAGGAAAAGTCCAATATTCCAGTACTTACTCAGTCTAGGAGGTTGAATGTGTCCACTAGTCTTCAGTGTATACTAGAGTTCTAAACATTCTCTAATGCCAGGGAAGGGATGGACTTGCTGCAAGGTGAGGGCAAGCAGGCAAATAGCAAGAGCTTCCTGCTTCCATGTCCTTTTAAATGCTTCCAGCAGAGGGTGTGGCCCAATTTAGGGTGTGTCTTCCAGCTTTAAGATCTGGATTAAAGGTGTGTGTCTTCAGACCTTGAGATCCAGATTAAATATTTGTGTCTTTTTACCTCCAAAGTCTGTACTTGAATTGGATCTTAACTACTTCAACTGAAGGAAAACACTTCTCTCTTGTGTGCCCTCCATTTTAGGGTTTTAGTAAATTCCATGTCTTTTTAAGTTGGAAACAAGAATAACCAGCACAAGTGTATTTTTCTTACTGTGGCTCATCTTAAATAAAATAGGGATGGCGTCCATTACTACACAGCTGTTATTTCCTCTTTTCGGGGTTTTACACTAAATCTTCCTACTAACATGATCTGGGAAGAGGTGTCTTCCTTTCTCTGTCAGGGATCTCAGTGTTCACAACTTCTGGATTCTGGTGCAGCAAACGGCCATTCTTAGGGTGAACTTTTAAGCACAAAACCCATACTCTGGGTTCACAAACTTCAATTAACAAGAACAATTATCCAGAAGCGGCACTACAGAAGCCAAAATGTTACTGTATTTCAAGCAAGGTTTGAACATTTAGAGGTATTCCTAGAGCTGTGGACTTAGGTGGATTAAGCCTTCCTTTTTGTTATCACAGGGGATTGCTGTTTTTTTTTTTTTTTTCCAAAAATGCTGGGTTTTACACCATGCATAGTACTTCTGTCATGGAGACAGCTGTACTTAGGTGTGCGGCCCGGTAATGTCTGGGCCCTGTTACACAGGTGGGTCTGTGCACCATGAGCATATGGTGCCCTCAGAGGTCAGAAGAGGCTGTTGGATCCCTGAATAAGTGTAAACTGGAGTTACCAACTGTGGTCAGGTACCCTATGAATGCAGTAAATTGGATGCCAATCTTCTGGAAAGGTATCCAGCAACTTTTACTGCTGAACTATTACTCCATCCCATCCCAGATACTTTCTTAAAGAGGACAGAACAGCACTGAAATACTAGTTCATTCTCTAAAGCTTTGGCATCTGAAAGGTTTTAGCAGGAATTCAAGAGGTAATCATGATTTCATTTCTACATCTTTCTTTCATTTTTGACAGCTTTCCACTCTGCATGTCTGGCTCTCTTAAAAGTTACTGTATGGACCAAGTTAGCCTCAGACTCACAGAGTTGAGTCAGTCTCTGCCTTCAGACTACTCTGATCAATGCCATAGACTATCACATCATGCCTGGTTCATGAATTTCTATTTAATCACAGTAACCACAGTGTTAGTCTTAAACAAATGATATTGAAAGTTTGCTTTTAACATTAATTTAAAGAATATAAAGACTTTTTATTCATCTTAATATTAATTAATTTGACTAAAATATTTTGAGTCAAATTAAATAAGCTTTATTTCCTGCCAAAATAGGTTTTCTCCTTAATCCTTGGACTGAGAGATAAGCCAGGATCATAGCAAAAGTGGGGGATTTAAACTCCAAAAATGCAAGGCTAAGGGTTTTCTGAGGGTTGGAGAGAGTGTTCCAGAGGAATTCGGGTGATGTAGGATCTTGGCTGAATTTTTTCACCAGGAGCCAATGAAAAAGAGAAATAATTGGACTGTTGGTTATTTTGAAGTCTAATTTCTTGAGTTCTTTATATATTCTGGATATCAGCCCTCTGTCAGATGTGCGGTTGGTGAAGATCTTTTCCCATTCTATAGGCTGTCATTTTGTTTTGTTGACCATGTCCTTTGCCCTACAAAAGCTTCTCAGTTTCAAGAGGTCTCATTGATTAATTGTTTCTCTCAGTGTCAGTGCTACTAGTGTTATATTTAGGAAGTGATCTCCGATGCCAATGCGTTCAAAATTACTTCCTACTTTCTCTTCTGTCAGGTTCAGAGTAACTGGATTTATGTTGTGGTCTTTGATCCACTTGGACTTAAGTTTTGTGCACGGTGAGAGATATGGACCTATTTGCAGTCTTCTACATGTTGACATCCAGTTATGCCAGCACCATTTGTTGAAGATGCTTTCTTTTTTTCCACTGTACAATTTTGGCTTCTTTGTCGAAAGTCATATGTTCATAGGTGTGTGAATTAATATCAGGGTCTTGATTTCGGTTCCATTGTTCCACATGTTGGTTTTTATGCCAGTACCAAGCTGTTTTTATTACTGTAGCTCTATGGTAGAGCTTGAAGTCAGGGATAATGATGCCTCCAGAGGTTGTTTTATTGTACAGGATTCTTTTGACTATCCTGGGTTTTTTATGTTTCCATATGAAGTTGAGTATTGTTCTTTCTAGGTCTGTGAAGAATTGTGTTGGCATTTTGATAAGGATTGCATTGAATCTGTATACTGCTTTTGGTAAGATTGTCATTTTTACTATGTTAATCCTACCTATTCATCAGCATGGGAAATCTTTCCATTTTCTGACATCTTCTTCAATTTCTTTCTTCAGGGACTTAAAGTTCTTGTCATATAGGTCCTTCACTTGCTTAGTTAGAGTTACACCAAGGTATTTTATATCATTTGTGACTATTGTAACGGTGATGTATCTCTGATTTCAGGGAAAGAGAACTTAGAGGAGCAGGATGTCCCAGCTGGATCAGGAACTGAGTGGGAGAACAAGGAAAGAGATACCATGGTAAATGTTGCATTTTGTCAAAGGCCTTTTCAGCATCTAGTGAGATGATCATGTTTTTTTATTCTTTCAGTTTGTTTATATGGTGTACTACATTGACAGACTTTCGTATGGTGAACCACCCTTGCATCCCTGGGATGAAGCCTACTTGATCATGGTGGATACTTGTTTTGAGGTGTTCATGGTGTCTGTTTGCCAATATTTTATTGAGTATTTTTGCATCAATGTTCATGAGGGAGATTGGTCTGTAGTTCTCTTTCTTTGTGGCATCTTTTTTTGGCTTGGGAATAAGGGTAATTGTAGCCTGGTAGAAAGACCTTGGTAATGTTCCTTCTGTTTCTATTGTGTGGAACAATTTAAAGAGTATTGGTATTATCTCTTCTTGGAAGATCTTGTAGATTCTGCACTGAAACCATCTGGTCCTGGACTTTTGTTGTTGCTGTTGTTGTTGTTGTTGGGAGACTTTAATGACTGTTTCTATTTCCTTAGGGGTTATTGGTCTATTTAAATAGTTTATCTGATTTGCATTTCCCTAATGATGAGGGATGTTGAGCAATTCCTTAAATGTCTTTCAGCCATTTGACCTTCCTCTGTTGAGAATTCTCTGTTTAGTTCTATAGACCATTTCTTAATTGGACTGTTGGCATTTTGATGTCTAATTTCCTGAGTTCTTTATATATTCTGGATATCAGCCCTCTGTCAGATGTGGGGTTGGTGAAGACCTTTTCCCATTCTGTAGGCTGTGGCTTTGCCATGTTGACCATATTCTTTGGTCTACAAATGCTTCTCAGTTTCAAGAGGTCCCATTGATTGATTGTTTCTCTCAGTGTCTGTGCTACTGGTGTTATATATAGGAAGTGATATCCTATGCCAATGCATTCAAGACTACTTCCTACTTTCCCTTCTATCAGGTTCAGAGTAACTGAATTTATGTTGCGGTCTTTGATCCACTTGGACTTAAGTTTTGTGCACGGTGAGAGATATGGACCTATTTTCAGCATTCTAAACATTGATATCCAGTTATGCCAGTACCATTTATTGAAACGACTCTGAGATACCACCTTATACCCATCAGAATGGCTAAGATCAAAAACACTGAAGACAGCTTATGTTAAGAGGATGCTGAGCTACGCGACTCTCCTCCACTGCTAGTGGGAATGCAAGCTTGTACAACCACTTTGGAAATCAATATGGCGCTATCTCAGAAAATTGGCAATCCATCTCCCCCAAGACCCAGCTATTCCACTCTTGGGCATATACCCAAAGAATGCCCAATCATACCACAAGGGCACTTGCTCAACAATGTTTATATCAGCATTGTTTGTAATAGCCAGAACCTGGAAACAACCTAGATGCCCTTCAATTGAAGAATGGATAAATAAAATGTGGTACATATACACAATGGAATACTACTCAGCAGAGAAAAACAATGACATCATGGGGTTTGAAAGCAAATGGATAGGTCTAGAAAAAATCATCCTGAGTAAGGTAACCCAGACTCAGAAATACAAACATGGTATGTACTCACTCATAGGAGAATACTAAATGTAAAACAAAGATGACTAGACTGCTACTCACAACTCCAGGGAGGCTACCTAGAATACAGGACGCTAAGAAAGACAGAGGGATTGCCCAATGACAGAGAAATGGATGAGATCTACATGTACAACCTGGACATGAGTGGGGTAATGAAGGGCAAGGTTCAAGGGAAAGAGCGCTTTGGGGAGTGGGAGATACCAGCTGGATCAAGAACATAGAGGGAGAACAAAAAATAAGAGACCATGATAAATGAAGACCACATGAGAATAGGAAGAAGCAAAGTGCTAGAGAGGTCCACAGAAATCCACAAAGATTCCTCCACAATAGACTACTGGCAATGGGTGAGAGAAAGCCCGAACTTACCTACTCTGGTGATAGGATGGCCAAACATCCTAATTGTCATGCTAGAAATCTCATCCAATGACTGAGGGAACCAGATGCTGAGATCCACCGCCAGGCCCTAGGTGGAGCTCCAGGAGTCCAATTGATGAGAAAGAGGAGGGATTGTATGAGTGAGAATTGTTGAGACCAAGATTGGAAAAACACAAGGACAAATAGCCAAATGAATGGAAACACATGAACTATGAACCAATAGCTGAGGAGCCCCCAACTGGATCAGGCCCTCTGGATAAGTGAGACAGTTGATTAGCTTGATCTGTTTGGGAGGCATCCAGGCAGTAGGACTGGGACCTGTCCTTATTGCATGAGCTGGCTGTTTGGAACCTGGGGCTTATTCAGGGACACTTAGCTCAGCCTGGGATGAGGGGACTGGATCTGCCTGAGCTGAATCTACCAGGTTGAACTCAATCTCCAGGGGAGTCTTTACCCTGGAGAAGATGGGAATGGGGGGTGGCGGGATCCTATGTTTCTTTTTTTACTTTATAAAAAATTAACTTTACATTTCAGCCATGGATTCCCCTGTCCTCCCTCCTCCTACCCACACCTGCCTTCCTCCAATCTAGGCCCATTCCCACCTCCTCCAAAGCAAGGACTCCCCTAGGGATTCAGTTCAGCCTGGTAGATTCAGTTGAGTCAGGTCCAGTCCGCTCCTCCCTTCACCAAAGCTGAGCAAAGTGTCTCAGCATAGGCCCTAGGTTCCAAAAAGCCAACTCATACACTAAGGGACAGGTCCTGTTCCCACTGTCTGCGGGCCTCCTAAATAGTTCAATCTAGTCCACTGTCTCACTTATCCAGAGGGCCTGATCCAGTTCCATGGGGGCCCCTCAGCTACTGGTTCATAGTTCATGTGTTTCCACTAGTTTGGCTATTTGTCCCTGTGCTTTTTCCAATCATGGTCTCAATATCTCTTGCTCATATAATCCCTCCTCTCTCTCACCAATTGCACTCACTCCTGGAGCTCCAACTGGTGCTTGGCCATGAATCTCTGCATCTGCTTCCATCAGACACTGGATGAGAGTTCTATCATGACAGCCAGGGTGATCGGCCATCTGATCACCAGAGTAAGTCAGTTTGGGCTTTCTGTAAAGCATTGCCAGTAGTCTATAGTGGAGGCATCTTTGTGGATTCCTGGGGACCTCTCTAGCACTCTGCTTCTTCCTATTCCCATGGGGTCTTCCTTTATCATGGTATCTCTTTCCTTGTTCTCCCTCTCTGTTCCTGATTTAGCTGGGACTTCCCACTCCCCCAAGGTCTCTTTCCCCCGACCCTTGCCCTTCATTACCCACCCCTCAAGTCCAGATTGCTTATGTAGATCTCCTCCATTTCTCTGTCATTTGGCAATCCCTGTGTCTTTCTTAGGGTCCTCTTTACTTGCTAGCCTCCCTGGAGTTGTGAATGGCAGTCTGGTCATCCTTTGCTTTACATCTAGTATCCACCTATGACTGAGTACATACCATGTTTGTCTTTCTGAGTCTGAGTTGCCTCACTCAGGTTGATTTTTTCTAGATCCATCCATTTGCCTGCAAAACTCATGATGTCATTGTTTTTATTTGCTGAATAGTACACCATTATGTATATGTACCACATTTTATTTATCCATTCTTTAATTGAAGGACATCTAGGTTGTTTCCAGGTTCTGGCTATTACAAACAATGGTGCTATGAACATAGCTGGGCATGTGTTCTTGTGGTATGATTGAGTATTCCTTGGATATATGCCCAAGAGTGGTATAGCTGGGTCTTGAAGGAGGTTGATTCCCAATTTTCTAAAACTATGTGTTTCTGTGTTTCATTTGTTAGGGAGACTTAGTAATCATGCTAATTTACTAGTGTTTTCTGTCTATTTATAATACATGTCTGATCTTGATTTTGTTTGTGCTAAGTGGGACCTATTGATTATTTTTTTAATTTTTATTTTTTTCAATTTACATAGCAACCACAGATTCCCCTCTCATCCCTCCTGTTGCTCCCACTCTCCTCACCTTCTCTCCTTGCCCCCACCACTCATCTGCTCTTCTAACAGGGTAAGTTCTCCCATGGGGAGACAAGCTAAGCCTGGTACATTCAGTTGAGGTAGGACCAAGCCCATCCCCTGTGCATCAAGGGTGAGCAAAGTGTCTGGCCCTAGGTAATGTGATCCAGAAAGCCAGCTCATGCACCAGGGATAGACCCTGATCACTCTGCCATGAGCCCCTCAAACCGACCCAGCTACACAACTGTCTCAGTATGCAGAGGTTCTAGTCTGGTCCCATGCAGGTTCCACAGCTGTAGGTCTAATGTTCATGAGTTCCTTTGAGCTTGGTTCAGTTGTCTCTGTAGATTTTCCCATCATGATCTTGACCCCCTTTGCTCACATAATCCCTCTTCCTACCCTTAAACAGGACTCCTGGAGCTCAGCCAGATGCTTGGTTGTCATTCTCTGTATCTACTTCCATCAGCTACTGAACGAAGTCTCTGTGATAACTCTTAGGGTATTCACCAGAATTATTACCAGGGTAAGCCAGTTCAGGTACCATCACTACTATTACTAGTAGTCTAATCTGGGATTGTGGGTTAATGGAAATTTCCCTAGCACCAGGGGCCTGTGACCTTTCTCTAATTCCTTATAAGAGGTCAAGTACAATGCCAGGAAACATCGCCTCCTTTGGGTCATATAGCCCAAGGTCATGGATGCAGCAAATACTGCTACATTTGCCCATTTAGTCTAAATGAAAAGGTTCTAATCTTAATGCAAACCATATACTGTAGCACGAATCTTGAAAGTTCTTGTTAACAAAATCAAACCCAGGGCCAGGTATTAGAGTGAATGCTGGAAGATCAGAGAAGCAGAACAAGTCACAGCTTCCTCACCTCGCCAATTCCTCAGCTGATCCTGTTCCCTCAGACTGGAAGCCTCTGAGTCCTCATCCAAATGGATCTCAGCTGAACTGCTACTCAAAAGCCTAAAAGCTTAACCAGCCCTAATTCCTGGTCCTCATGCCTTATATACCTTTCTGCTTTCTGCTATCACTTCCTGGGATTAAAGGCTCACTTCCTAGGATTAAAGGCATGAGTCACCATGTCTGGCAGTTTTGAGTGTGGCTTTAAACTCTGCCTCCCAAGTGATAGGATTAAAGGCGTGTGTGCCACCATTTTCTGGCCTTATATCTAGTAGCTGTTCTGTTCTCTGACTCCAGAGAAGGGTACACAATATTTTGGGGAACACAATATACAATAAGAATGATTATTAAGTATTGTTCAGGAAAAAGACAGGGTAATGACATAAACAAAAATGGAATTCCAACCAACACAAATAACATTAAACAAGAAAGACATGCCAAATGTCCAAAACACGGGTAAATGGCACACTACTGAAGTTACTCTAATAGCTGTCCTGTTGTGAAGATTCTAACTCTAGTACTCATACGTTCTAGCTAAGACACAAGAAGACTGCAATTGTAACTATCTAGTCTTCAACTCCATCAAAGACCAGAGAAGGAACATAATAAAACCGGAGAAAACTAAAAATGCAAGCAAGCCATTTCCAAAATTCTTGTGAGAATAGACAGAGATAGCTGGCAGCCTGGACAGTCACCTAAAGTTTCTCAGCATCATTGGGGCAACCAATTTGTCTACAGACCTAGAATAGCTGACAGACCATTTTCAGAAGCAGGTATTTTTGAAGACCATCTTACCCTGTCTTGGCAGAGTTCACTAGTCACTTTTCCTTGTTTTCCTTAACTTGTCAGTTGTCTTAATTTTTACAGTATGGATGACAGGTAAAGAGCTCATACATTTTCTAGATCCATCCATTTGCTTGCAAATTTCATGATATCATTGTTTGTTACTGCTGAGGGCGAGGAGTGGGGCATGAGAACATAGGGAAATGAGAGGGTCAAGCTGGAACAGGGACAGAGTGGGAGGGCAGGGAGGAAGGGTGCTGGGGAGGCTCTCAGGAATCCACAAGGTTGACCCCACCTTGGTCTGCTGGTAGCAGTCCAGAGGGGGCCTGGATCGGTCTACTCTGGTGACCAGCCTAGCAAATAACCTAGCTGTTATAGAGACTTTGTCCAGTGACTGATGGAGGCAGATACAGAGATCCATGGCCAGGCACCAGTCTGAGCTCCAGAAATACAATTGATGAGAGAGAGGAGAGATACTGCAGGCAAGAGATGTTGAGATCATAATGGGAGGACTTGCAGAGATGACTGGCCACACTAGTAGAAGCCCATGAACTGTGGACTGGTGGCTGTGGAATACCCATGGGACTGGACTAGGCCCTCTGGATATGGAGACAGTTGATTGGCTCGAACTGTTTGGGGGGCACCCAGGCAGGGGGATTGGGATCTGTCCCTGGTCTATGGGCAGGCTTGTGGAATCTGGTGCCTGTGGTGTGACATCTTGCACAGCCTTCCTGCAGTGGGAAGGGGCTTGGACCTGGCTAGGCTCAGTGTGCTGGGCTTTGCTGACTCCCCATGGGAGACCTTGATTTGGGGGATGTGGGGTGGCTTGGGAAAGAGGGCTGGGGGTGGAGGAGGGGGGAATCTGTGGATAGTATGTGGAGTGAGTAGAAAATTTCTTAATAAAGAGAAATGAAAAAAATAAATAAGTAAATAAATAAAAAGAGCTCATACCTGATTAGCAGGGAGCAGAGCCCGGAACTCTTGAAGGCGACTCTCTTTTTTTCTGCCATTTATTTCATTCAGATCCACAGTACACTGAAGACAGCTAATGATGGAGAAGATGTGGAACAAGGGGAACACTCCTCCACTGTTGGTTGGAATGCAAACTTGTACAACCACTCTGGAAATCAGTATGGCGGTTTCTCAGAAAATTGGGAATAAGTCTTCCCCAAGACCCAGTTATACCTCTCTTGGGCATATACCTAAGGAATGCTCAATCTTACCACAAGGACACATGTTCATATGAGCTTTATTCATAATAGCCAGAACCTGGAAACAACCTAGATGCCCCTCAATTGAAGAATGGATAAAGAAAATGTGGCACATATACACAATGGAGTACTACTCAGCAGTAAAAAACAATGATATCATGAAATTTGCAGGCAAATAGATGGATCTAGAAAATATCATCTTGAGTGAGGTAACCCAGACTCAGAAGGACAAACATAGTATGTACTCACTCATAAGTAGATACTAAAAGGGAGGGAAGGGATGGCCAGACTGCAACACACAACTCTGGAGATGCTAGCTAACAGGAAAAGACCCTAGGAGGGACACATGGATGATCCTGCAAAGGAGAAGTGGATGAGATCTACATGAGTGACCTGGGGGGTGGCAGAGGGCAAGGAGTAGGGGATAAGAACATAGGGAAATGGGAGGGTTAACTTGGAACAGGGACAGAGTGGGAGGGCAGGGAGGAAGATACCATGATAGATGAGGACATCATGGGAATAGGAAGAGGCAGGGTGCTGGGGAGGCTCTCAGGAATCCACAAGGATGACCCCACCTTGTTCTGCTGGAAGTGGTCCACAGGGTACCTGGACTGGTCTACTCTGGTGAGCACTCTAGTAAATAACATAGCTGTCATCATAGAGCCTTTGTCCAGTGACTGATGGAGGCAGATGCAGAGATCCACTGCCCTTGCTGTTTCATATGGAAATACAAAAAGCAATGGAAAACAAAAATATTCCTGAACAATAAAAGAACTGCTGTAGGTCTCACCATTCCTGATTTCATATTGTGCTTCAATATGATAAAGAGAGCATGTTACTGGCATGAATTGAATGGAAGAGACAGACATAAATCTACATAGAGGGGCCATGCTATTGTAAGAGGCCTCTGCTGCCATCCAGGTCAATGATGACATCTGAGCCCTGACTGATGCTGAAACTATATCTGGGTCAGTGACCCCACTGAAGACAGAGCCTTTGCTCAAACGTGGATCTTTGCCCAGCTGAACAACACTATGTAAACTGACAGGTAATCTTTGCTTTCTTCATGGACTCAGTCAGGTATACTCTCAAAAAACATTTCTATTTGACATTGACTCCTGGTGAGAAAGTTCAGCAAATTTCCTATACCACAAAAATTCCTCTGGAACCCCCGACCCTTGGAAAATCTCATGGAGTCAAGCTATAGCTTGAGCTGCTAGGAGAGCTGTGGTGGCTGGAGCTGTAATGGAACAGCTTAGCTCTAAAGGAAAATGTATCTTGAATCCTTGGAGAGTCAGGCTATACCTTGAGCTGCTAGGACAGCTCTAGCTATACCTTGGGTTGGGGTGTAGTGAAGGATGGTCTCCCAGCAAGATATAGCAATCCTGCTATTCTCCTGGAGAACTGCTACAGCTGAGCTTTGCTGAGCCTCCGCTTATGAGGGCTTCTCAGCAGAGCTCTGCTTCTTCTCTGGCCCAAGATGTTGCTTCTTCTGTTTAATTCTGCTAAAAGGGAAACCCCTGCAGAAACATAGCAATCTCCTCTAGCTCCAGAGAAAAGTTTTTACTTTTTCTGCTCTCCCTTGCTCAGTCCCTAAGGGACTTCTCAGCACAGTTCTTTTGTTCTGCTCTGACTTGCTCAGCTCCCTAAGGGCAAGTCTCTGCAAGTTTTTTTTGGTGACAGTCCTCTACAGGACATCTTAGCAAGGTTCCTCTTTTCTGCCCAGCAAATGAAGATCTTCACACCCAAGAGTTTTGAGAAAGAGATTTATTTGGGAAGGAGAAATTCAAGAGGTGTGACTGCCTCTACCAGGGTGGGAAAGAACAGCTGACAACTAAACAGGGAGGTGGTTTATATAAGATTCCTTAGGGGTGGAGTTTCTCCAGGGACAAGGTTTTCTGCTCAGGGACTGGTTAGATTCATTGGTCAGGGGCAGAGATGGCTCTGATTACAGAGCCAAACTGTACTTCTTTTATTGGATTTCTAAGCTTTTTGGCTCTAATTCTAGGGCCTGGGCATATTTCTTTCACTTCTCTGATTCTATGGATTAAGTGAATTTCTTTGGCACTAGTTTTAGAGTCAGAGCATGTTTCTTTGTTTCTGGGTTCAAGGATAAAGTGTTTCTTTCACTAGATCAGGTCTAGATCTAGGATGTATTTCTTTCCCTGGTTCTGGGCTCCAGGGTCAGGGTGGGTTTCTTTAGCTGGTTCTTTTTCCATACAAGGTGGATGTTGGGGATGGCCAAATTGTAGCCCCAGTTCTGGGCCTGGGTGGTAGCTGGGTTGGGCAGAGTGCCAGCTTTTCCTCATGAACACGACAGGGCAAGCTCTCCAGCATTGCTTTTGCTACCTCACCCACTGCAGCTGCCAGCAAGGAGTGTGGCTATTTTCCAGCCCTCCTGCCATCAGGCCATCACACACACACACACACACACACACACACACACACACACACACACAGAGAGAGAGACAGAGACAGAGACAGAGACAGAGACAGAGACAGACAGAAGACAGAGAAAGATACACACAAGCACAACCTCCTGACCAACCCCCATCAACAAGGTCAGATCTACTTTGTTGTCCTATTAAGGTACAGGGCCAGTTCTCCTGAGTATTGCAGCTGGTGAGAAGCAGCAACTTAAGCCATAAAAGAAATTACAGAAAACAGCAATACAGTTGACATGAGTAATTCTGTTGTATTTTGTTAAGAATGTGTTCGTACAGATATTTGTGTTTTCTTTCATTTATT
>NW_023504829.1:0-6736 GCF_004664715.2 Peromyscus leucopus | reverse complement strand
TTGTATTAATGGCTTGCTATTTCCTCTGATCCCCAGACAAATTTTACTATTAACATACAAATAAAATATCACCACAGTTCAGCACAAATAAAGTATCCCCACAAACTAGAGTTGTCTGAAAGTAGGAAACCTTAAATGAGAAAATGCCTCAGTGAGATCCAGCTTTAAGGCCTATTCTAAATTGCTTATTGGTGGTGATGGGCCCAATCCTTGGTGGATGATGCTGTTCCAGAGCTGGTGGTCATGGGCTCTATAACAGAGCATGTTGAGCAAGCCATGAAGAGCAAACCAGTAAGCAGCACTCATTCATGGCCTCTGCATCAACTCCTGCCTCCATGTTCCTGCCCTGTTTGAGTTCCTGTCCTGACATCCTTTAAAGATGAGCATCAATATAGAAGTATATGTGAAATAAACCCTATCCTCCTAAACTTGTTCTTTGGTCATGGTGTTTCATTAGAACAATAGAAACCCTAGCTAAGAAATTATCTACTAAACTTTCATCCACCTACACAATTCTGTTCCCTCCTATTTACCTGCATATACACATGCATGTGCCTTATAAATATAAACATATAAAAGCTAAGTTGCCTAAAGTTCTTTTTGATATAGTTGGAATGAGTTAATTTCCTTTCATTAGATGCTCACCAACTTATGTTTCAAATTTTTATTTTTTGTATATGGGTGATTTACCTGAATGTATGTCTGTGTACAGTGGGGACATCTGGTACCTGAAGACTCCAGAAGACTGCACTTGATTCTCTGGAGTTGGAATTACAGGTGGTTGTGAGCTGCCATGTGGTGCTGGGAATTGATTCCAGGTCTTATGGAAGAGTATCCAGTGCTTTTATCCACTGGCTATTCTCCAATCCTGCAAACAACTTTTTTATAAGCAAAATATTCTTAATTTAATGTTACCAAATTATTCTCAAAATAAATACATATCTTCTTAATTTAAAATTATGTAATTATTCTCAAAATGAAGACATTTGGAGTCAGTCATAACATAAGGGTTAGAGTTTTACTTGGATGGGTAAAATTAGTTTTGTTTGTATTAAAAAACCATGAACTTACTGGACAAAGCAGGTGAGTAGAGGGTTCTTTCTCTTCTATCCCTTCTCTTCTCCCTTGGTCTTACTGACACTCTCATCACTTGAGGATACCTATACTCTTATTTATATTTTAAATTCATTCACTAGTTTTTCCAGCCCAATCACAGTGTCCCCTCCCTCTGTTCTAGTGTTCATTCATCTAACCTTCCTTCTTCCTTCCATCTACTTCTCCTGTCTCTTCAGAAAAGGTAGGTTTTCAGGTATATCAGCCGGACATGGCACATAAAGTTACAGCAAGCCTATGCAACTCCTTCCTGTTAAGGCCTATTGGCAACATAGTAGGAGGAAAGGGGTTCCAATAGTAGGTAACAGAATGGGAGACAGCCCCTGCTCCCAGTGTTAGGAGTCCACAAGAAGATCAAGTTATAGAACTGTCACATATATGCAGAGGCCTAGATCAGTGCCATGTAAGCTCTCTGGTTGTCATTTCAGGCTCTGGCAAGCCTCTCTGAGTCCAGGTTAGCTCATTGTAGGCTTTCTCGTGGTGTCCTTTACCCCTCTTATTCCGCAATTCTTTCTCCCTTCTGCAACAGGATTCCCTCAGATCTGCCTAATGCTTTGTCTGTGGACCTCTGTGTCTGTGTGTGACAAAATTTCTAAATGATCATATTAAATAAAAAATGTGGAGCCAAATAAGAGTGAAAGCCTTAGACCAGGGAAATAGTGAGAGCCACCAGCAACCTACCTCACCTACTCTGCAGCTTCCAAATGCCACGACTTCCTGTCTACCCAGGCCTTTTATTGCCTTCTGTTCTTGCCCTCTCATTTGCCTATCTAGCCCAGATACCTCATTTCCTCTTCCTACAGAGCTCTGTTACTTTCTGTCCATCTGCACAGACCTCCAATCTCTTGGTTGGTACTGAAATTAAAGGTATGTGTCACCATGCGGGCTCTATTCCCTAGTGTGTTTTGAACACACAAAAAACCTGCCTGCTAAGGATAGATTTAAGGGCATGTGCTACCACTTCCTGACTATTGTCTTTACTTAAAATGGCTTGCTATTTCCTCTGGTCTCCAGGCCAAACTTTATTTTATTAACATACAAATAAAATATCACCACATGTGTTTCCATGGGTTGCTGCGTGGTGATACCTCTCTGATGACACCTGGCCTAGGCACCAGTCTATGAGTTAGAGCAGAATATCATTAGGGAACCATTTCATTGACTTTTTTGCCAGTCATATTTTATTTTATACTAAGTTTCTGGTGTATTAGGCCTCCGCATTTCTGGTCTTTCAGGCAATACTGGATGTGAGGCTCCCTCTCATGGTATGAGTCACAAGCTGCACCAGTAATGGGTTGACCACTTCCAATATTTTTGTGCCACCTTTTACCCCAGCTCATCATGATGGCAGAAGAAAATTGTAGGTTAGAAGTTATGTAGCTGGCATGGGCACCCCGGTTCCTCTACTAGAAGTCTTCCCTTGTTAAGGAGATGACTGGTTTCAGGCTCTGAAATCCCCCATTTAGGAGTCTTATATAATGTCACTCTCATAGATTCCTGAGTGTTTCCATTGCACAAGTTTTGTAGATCATCCCAGAGATTCCCCTGAATCCCAATGTCTCTCCCAGCACTCTTTCTCTCCATTTTCTTCTCACTGATCCCTTCTGTTCCATGAACACACTCCTAATCCATCACCCCCATTTACCTATGATTTCCATTCTATTTACCCTTCACAGTGAGATTTACGTTGTCTCCCTTGAGCACTCCTTGTTACTCCTTGGGTCTGTAGATTGCAGCATGCTTTCCTTACTTTATGACTACTACACACTTAGAAGTGAGTAATAAATATCATTTTTTGTCTTCTGGGTCTGGGTACCTCACTCGGGTGATCTTTTCTAGTTCCATCCATTTGCTAGCAAATTTCTTGGTGTCATTAATTTAACAGCTGAGTAATACTATATTGTGTAAATGTAACACATTTTCTTCATCATCTTTCATTTGATAGAAATCTAGTTGTTTTCCATTTTCTGAGTATTGTGAATAATGCTGCTATGAACATAGTTGTGCAAGTGTCCTTGTGGTATGTTAGGAGGGTCCTCTGGGTATATGTAACAGGATGGTATAGCTGGGTCTTGAGGATAGGTCAGTTCCCAATTTTTCTTGCAAAACCACCAATTGACTTCCAGAGGTGCCTGTTGCAAGTTTGTACTTCCACCTGCAGTTGGACCAGTGTTCCCCTTGTGCCACATCCTCTTTCAGGCATATACTGTCATTTGTGTTTTTTGATCTTAGTCATTCTGCAGGTGTAAGATGAATCTCAAAGTCATTTTGTGATTTAATGTCCCTGATGGCTAATGGTGTGATTTTCTTTAGTGCTTCTCAGCCATTTGAGGTTCCTCTGTTTAGCAGTTCTTTATTTAGATCCCATACCCCATTTTTAAAATGGGATTATATTTTATGAATTTGTAATTGGTAATATTAATAAAACTCATGTGCTAGATATGGGTAAATCTGAAATATTAAGGAAACCAAGGCCACAAGCCACTTGTCACTTGCCAACTCCTCAGCTCATCCTGTCCCCATTTATCCTCAGACTGAATTCCTCTGAGTCTCAGCCAAAATGCTCTAGTTCCTGTATCCTCAAACCTTCTATGCCTTCCTCTGCCCATACATTTTTACTTCTTCCCTAATGCTGTTATATGTCATGTGCCCTTCCCAATACTGATAGCAAAGAACATGAGATCTCAAGAATTGGGATTAAATGCTTGACTCTCAAGTATAGGATTAAAGTAAATGTGCCACCACTGCCTGCTTTCTTCTCTGCTAGAATGAATCAATTTCACTGTAGTCCATGGTGGCTTTTGAACTCACAGAGATCTAAAAAGGTCTCTGCCTCCTGAATGCTAGGACTTAAGGTGTATGTTATCACTGCCTGGCTTCTATGTTTAATCTAGTGGTGCTGTTTCTGCCTTCTGAACCCCAGGAAAGCTTTATTTGGTATACCAATATATCATTCACAGGATTATTTGATTATTTTGATGCCTGCTTTCTGTGCGATATAGTAATATAGTAATATATATATATATATATATATATATTATATATTATATTATGGAAAATCAGCCTTTCTGTTAATGTGGTTGAGTGTGTTTTTGCTTGCTTTCAGGTTATCTGTTATTGTGGTAGTAAGACCTTTCTTAAATTTCTTTATGAAGACACTTAAACTTCTCTTAACACTGCTTTTATTATGTCCCATAAGTTTGGGGGTAGTATATATATTCATGTTTCATTCATCTGCTAGGAAGTCCTTTTAATTCCTTTCTTCATTTTATTCTTAGACTCAGTTTGTGATTAGGCAGACAGTTATGTAGTTTCCATGACTTGTAGGCTTTCTGTTGTTTTTGTTATTGTGGAAATCACATCTTTAATTCATATTTTATGAGAGGATACAGCTTATTTCTTAAATTTCCTGTATTTGTGAGAGTGCTTTGTGACTCACTATTAAGTTAATTTGGACAAAGATTTGATGGGAAGAAAGGTATATACTTTTGTGTTTGGTGTCAATATGTTCTGTAGGATATCTGTTAGACCCATTTGATTCATAAAGGCCTGTTTAGCACTATTATGCCTAACTTTTTGTTTTGTCCTGATGACCCTTTTCATTGGGGATATGGCGACTTGAAGGTTCTCCCATAATTAATGTGTGAGTTCAACGTGTAATTTAAGCTTTAAGTATGTTTTCTTTTACAAATGTATGCTGCCCCTGTTGTCTGGGCATAGATGTGAAGAATTGCAATGTCCTCTTGGTGGTTTTTCTTTATTGAGTTTGAAATATCCTTTTCAAAAAATCCCTTTGATTTATTTGGAGGAATTCTATTTTGTTGGACATTAGAATGCTACATCAGTTTGCTTTCTTAGGTTCCATTTGCTTGGAAACACCTTTTCATCCTTTCCTCTTAGACAATGTTCTATGTTTTAGTGACTTGAGGTATTACCCTGCACTGCAGCAAAGGTATGGATGCGTTTCCATATTCATTCTGCTAGTTTGTGTCTTTTTATTGGGAATTGAGTACCATTGCTACGAGAGATTTAAGGACCACTGCTTGTCTCAATTCCTATTATTATTGTTGTTGTTGTTTGTTGGTAGTGTTGCTGTGTGGTGTGTGGGTGTGTGTGTGTGGTGTGTTGTCAGATTCTCTGGGGATTTTGCTTCGTGTGTGTTTTATTATTGCCTGTGTTTTCATGTATATATTTGTCACTCCCTGGGTTAGAATTTTCCTGCTTGTACCTTATCTAGGCTGTATTTGTGCAATATTGTTTACATTTGACTTGAAATGACATGTTCTTTGTTCCTTCCATCTGTTTGGTGATGAAAAGTTTTGCTGGTATGGGGGCGAGGTACCATATCTGTGCTTGCATCTCTGTTCTCTTAGCGTCTATAAATTACCAAATCTAGGCACTCCTGGCTTTTTAAGAATCGATCTATTAAGAAGTCATGTGTCATGTCTAAAGTTCTGCCTTTATAGTTACTTGGATTTTTTTCCTTGCAGCTTTTAATAACCTGTCTTTTTTTCCTGTATATTTTGTGTTTTGATTATTATATGGTGTGGGAACTTTTTTTTCTTCTATCTATTTGGTGTTTCTGTAATCTTCTTGTTCCTCATAGGCAATTTTCTTTAAGTTGGGAAAAATTTTCTTTATGATGTGTTTGAATATATTTTCTACCCATTTTGAGGTTGGGGTTCTTCTTTTTCTTATATTCTCTTATTCATAGGATTGGCTTTTTCATTAATGTCCCAGATTTCCTGGATGTTTTCTGTTCAGAATGTTCATCTATGAATTATTTTTCGCATCTGATGGATTCATCTCTTCCCTCCAATATATCTTCTAAGCTTGTGATTTCCTCTCTATTCTCATATGATCTCTGTTTTGGTTGCTCCCTGAGTCACATCTCCTGACCTCACTTACCAGAAATAGCTTCACATCTGAAGCTACTCATATTTTCTATTTCCAAAGTCCTTTCTGCCTTTATAGTCCACCTCTCACTCTCTCTTTATATTAGGTCGTCTTGAAGAGTTTCTTTCACCTGGCAACCCCAATTTTTTTCTATTAGTTTTTTGGCATTATTTATGAGATTTATCCCGCTGATTTCACTCTCATGTGAATCCTCTCCTCAACCTTTCGTGAACCCCTCGCGCGAGACTCACACTCAATAATTATCTTCTTCGGTATCACGAATATGCTAGAGTGGCCATTAATCCGGAATTGGATTTACAGCTCACTCTCCTGGCCATCTATTATCGCCTAAAACTGAATACCAACAGCTCCCATACTGCCACTTCTTCCCGTGCAGCTCCCAAATTCCAGACCACAACTTTCTCACATAAGGTTTACCTATACTAGCAGACCACATCTTGCACTAGGAATCCCAGAGACCAAGCATCTTCCCAAAATACCACAGTCAGTAATTTAAGTGCCAAGTACCTAAATAAACATTCTGTCTAGTGCAAACAGAATGTTTTCTGGTACAAAACAAGCTTTTATTTGCAGAACAGAAAAGAATTATTAAATTTATATAATACCAGGTAATGACAAAAATAATCAACTAAGTAGACTTTTAACATTTGCAAATTCAATTTTGATATGGTAGTTACCTTTTTTTTTTTCCAAGCGAGGATTGAAC
>NW_023504828.1:0-25805 GCF_004664715.2 Peromyscus leucopus | reverse complement strand
CTGTCGATACTCTCCACATTAAAGGTATATGTTATACTTTTTTTTGGTGTTTCTGAGACTGGATTTATCTGTGTAGCCTTGGAACTCATTCTGTAGACCACACTGGCCTCGACCTCAGAAATCCTCAGAAGATTCTGCCTCCACAGTGCTGCACTTAAATGTGTGCAAAGACACCAAGCAGCTGAAGGTGGATATCACCTCAAATGATCTAGATTAAAGATGGGCCTTTAATTTCACAACCTTTCAAAAATCCCTCACAGGTATACCCAACTCTTTTGGTTTTAGTTAGTTGCAGAGGTAGTCTGTTTGACTAGCAAGAATAGCCATCACAATATCCAAGATGGAAGAAAAGAGAAAAATTCCTACCTGCAGGAGGATGGTAGAGTATGGAATACTTTTACAATGTTTTATGTAAACAAAGGAAGCATGTAGATTTTACATAAGGAATCTGGACATGGTTGTGTAGACTTCTCCATATTCTTAAGCAGGCTAGGTTAACCAATCCATTTCTGAACATGATCACAATGTAAAAGTAGAGACACTTAGGGGAATTGTTACATAAAAATCATGCGGAGCCATATATAAGTTATATCATGATAGAAACAAATGGCTTGGCAGGAGGCCACAGCTGCTTCCATGCAAGAAAATATAGAGTTCACTGTAAAGAATCCCTTTCTTTACTTTTTCTAACTTTAAAGAGTTATTTATATGATGTTTTGTCTGTTCTCACTGTTCTAGCCTACAGAGGGCAGAAGAAGGTAGTAGGTGCCTGGAAACAGAGTTATGGCAAATGTTTTCCTACCTTGTGGGTTCTATAAATGGAGCCGGGGTCCTCTGTCACAAAAGCCAGTGCATTTTTTTTTGCTGAGCAATGTATCTAACTCCTTTTTATATAAAATGTGCTATACCAAGTCTGAATCAAGAGTGATTATTCCTCCCATGTACCTGGGGTATGTTCTTGCTACAGTCACCATAGGTGGAGTAGCCATTCCTGCTACCCTAGGTGGAGGAGACTTCTCATTTCAATCATCGATCAGCAAAATCTCTCACAGGCATAACAGTGTCTGGCTAGTATAAATAAAGTCACTCTCAACCTAGTTGAGCAATTGTCCTTGTGGTAGGGTGGAGGACCATCATTTGGGTATATGCCCAAGCTGGGTCTTGATGTAGATTGACTACCCATTTTCAGCGGACTGCATATTTATTTTTCAAAGTGGCTGTACAAGTTTACAATTGTCAAAGCAGTGACTCCCCTTGCTCTCTGTCCTTGCCAGCATTAGCTATCTCTTGTAATATTGATCTTTTCATTCTGACAGATATAAAATGAAATCTCAAAGGAGTTTTAATATGCATTTGCTTGATGGCTAAGTATGTTGAACATTTCTTCAAGTGTTTCTCAGCAACTTTAGATTCATCTACTGAGAATTCTGTTTAGAGATATATCCCATTATAAATGGATTATTTGGTTTGATGTTGTCAAGATTCTTTAGTTCTTTATTATCCTGAGTGAGTCAAACATGGCCTGACAAACATGGTATGTACTCACTTGTAAGTGGATGTTACTAGTTCAGTAAAGTACAATCACAGTAATCACATTTAAGCACAGTACAATCCATAGATGCTACGAGGCTAAATAATAAACAATGGCCCTAGGAGAGATTTGTGTCTCTCCCTTGGAACAGGAAATAGAATAGACTTTTTGGGTGCACTCATGGCAAGTAGGGATGGGGAAAGCAAGGATCAGGTGAGTAAGGAAGAGACAAAGGGGGAGAAGGTAGGGAGAGATAACTGGAATAGGGGGTCTTTTTAGCAGGGGTTATGAAAATAGTGCAGTGTAAACATCCTGGAACCTGGGCTGGAGAGATGGCTCAGTGTTTAAGAGCACCAACTGCTCTTGCAGAGGTCCTGAGTTCAATTTCTGGCAACTACATGGTGGCTCACAACCACTTGTAATGAGATCTGGTGCCCTTCTCTGGCCTGCAGTGACACATGCAGCAGAATACTGTGTACATAATAAATCTTTTAAAAAAAAATCTTGGAACCTATAAGGGTGACCCTAGTTAGGACTCCAAACAATTAAGAATATGGAGGCTGAACTAGCAATTTTCTGTAACTACATAAGGCTCCAGTGATGGAACTGAGACACCAAGCCAGCCACAGAACATTCAACTGAAATTTGACCTGCCTGTAATGTATGCTGGGTTAAGGGTGCCAGACCACCAGCACATGAAATTTTCACACTCCCTCCATTCCAATTAGTCTAGTCTGTCTTCCTTCCCAACACTTCAATTAGTAAATGCTTAGAAATTACAAAATCACTCCTCCTACTATAATCAGGTCCTGTTTTTTTTTTTTTTTTTAATAATGGTGACTTCAGCAGCTTATTACCTACCCTGTTTTTCCCAGTTGTGTGCACAATAAACTCTTCCTTCTACTCTGGTCTGAAGGCTGAAACCATGCTCCAAATGCAAGTCCTTTTCCTTTTACAACAATGGATATTAAATTGGATGACTCAAATGGGCAGTTTTTAAACCTAGAGGTGATACAATCATTCAATTTAAGATTTTGCAGCTGTAATATAGAGGACAGCAAGATCACTGACCTGGAGAGCAACAGACTGGGACCACAGCCATTTGTGTCAACCTAAGAGAGCTTGTGTCAGAAATATTTTTCTAAAAAGATTAAAATGCAAGTGTCCTAAAATCAATAAGCCTTCCAAGGGATAAATCACTCCACACACTTAAGAGATTAATAAGGATAAACTTCTTTAATGAAAGCATGCATCCATCTCTGGCTAATGTTCAAAGAGGAGCCATCCTAGAAGAGATCTTGCATTCCACATATATACTATCATCATTGTGACATTTGCATTCAGGCTCCAGATAACAATTTAAGTATTTAAATTGGGACCAAATACTGCAAGTCTAACCACTAAGACAGATGTGAGACTTGCACAGCAAAGACATTTTCCAAATTATTTCTTAAATAAGCCAGTGATATGAAACAGTAGGATCTTCTTCAGTGACAGGTTTCTGAGGTGAGGTGGATAAAAGGAGAGAAAAAGAATGAGGCAGAAAAGATAAAAGCTTGGGTTAGGAGGTCTTATACAGTCTATGTCTCATGTCAACTAAGCTCGTTTTTTAAAGGATTTATTTATTTATTGTCTATCTATCTATCTTTTATTTATTTATTATTTATTAATTTATTTATTCATTTATTATGCATCATACAGCATCCTGACTGCATGTAAGCAGGCAGGCCAAAAGAGAGCACCAAGTCTCATTATAGATAGTTGTGAGCCACTATGTAGTTGGTGGGAATTGAACTCAGGACCTCTGGAAGAGTAGCAACCAGTGCCCTTAACCTCTAAGCCATTTCTCTAGACTCAAACTAAGCTTCTTAAGACTTATTCTTCTTAAGAAGAACAGCAACTTGTATACTACTTCCAGAGGGGAAATTGAAGGAAATGGATGACTTTTATGAAGTCAGCAGAAACTATCACACAATGGGATAAATTCATCATCTGAAGCAACCCCACCACAAAGGCCCTAGTCCTAGACCATTACCAGCTCTCCAAAGCATAGTTCTGGCTTTAGGGATGGAGCTATTCTATTGTCAATACATCAGACCTGTAGGGAAAGCTCCCAAGGCCTACTTCCTAGGTTTTAATTACCTTCCCAAGAATTTTCATCCTCCCTGCCTGAGGGCATAAAGGAAAGCCTTGCTTCATCAGTCAACTCTGTAACACAATAGTGGTTTCCATTTCTTTTATTTATTATTTATTTATTTTTTTGTTTGTTTTTTTGAGACAGGGTTTCTCCATGTAGTTTTTGGTGCCAGTCCTGGATCTCAATCTACAGACCAGGGTGGCCTTGAAGAAATCACAGAGATCCACAGGCTCTGCCTCTCAAGTGCTGTGATTAAAGGCGTGCACCACCACCACCCAGCTCTACATTTCCTTTTTCTTTTTCTTTCTTTCTTTTCTTTTTTTTTTTGGTTTTTCAAGAGAGGGTTCCACTGTATTGCTGTGTAGCCTCTCCTGGAACTCACTCTCTAGATCAGGCTGTCCTCAAACACACAGCGATCTGCATACCTCTGCCTCTCAAGTGAGTGCTGGAATTAAAGGTGTGTACCACCACCACCACCACCACACACCTTGTGTTTTACTTTTCAAAAGTTTGTCACTTGGTGTCATGTTGCCCATCTGGCAGAACTATGCCTTTCTAGAGAAATTTTTTTTTCAAGATGGGGTTTCTCAGGGTAGCTTTCACATATCCTGGGACTGTGTAGCTTAGGCTGGCCTTGAACTCACAGAGATTCGCCTGCCTCTGTCTCCTGAGTGCTTTGATTAAAGGTGTGTGCCACCACCACCCAGAACTATGCTTTTCTAAAGAAGAAATTGGAACTTTACGACATGCCAGGACTTAAGGTTGGTTGAGAACCTGTAATGCCTCAATCAGCAGCTTGTTAGATATTCTTTGATATTGGGTTAGGCCTAGTGGCTTGTTGTAAATGAGCAGTGTCTCCTTTGTAATGCTTTGGAGCCAAGTATCTGGAGAATCCTGGTGAACAAATGTGTATCCTACTGTCCTAATCTCTAGCAGGCCTGGAGAATATACTTATTCTATGTTTTTTAGGCAGTACTCTCTCAGCTAAATTCTATTTTGTGGGACTTACTATCTCCAAAGAATTATTGAATCCTTTATATCACTAATTCTACTCTTCTAGATCACACCTTAGTAGTGGAGTGCTACCCAACACATGAGATGCCTTTTACAACCTCCACAAAATTAATGAAAAAGGATCTTAAACATGAAAGGTAAATGAAAAGTGCTGAATCTTCTAGAAGGTACTGGAGAAACTAGGCCTCTTCTAGTTTAACAACATGCTCTTGTGGAAGTGTCCCCAAACAACATGACCACACAGCTGCATGACAGGCTTAGGGGCCCAGACAGACCTTCTATGACAGGCTTCCTAGCAAGAAACACCCAGAGTCAGGAAAAGACATAAGCTTACACCACCCAGCGATCCACCCAGGATGGGAAGCACCTAACATCCCAAACATTCCAAGAATTAGATAAGGTGGCCAAATATCCCTGAATCTAGCACACACCTATTTTTGTTTTTCAGACACCCCTAGACAGTTGTCAGCCAATCAGGGTCCTGAATTCTGGAAATTTCCTCACCCCAACCACTGCTATTATAAAATCCCAATCCCACTTGAGCTCAGGGTTCTTGGCTCTCTCTGCTGTGTGGAACAGACAGACCAAGCCCCAACTTGAAAATAAAGGCAATTTGCTTTCACTTATGGGATACAGTCTCCATAGTGGGTTTTTGGTCATCCCCATAATCTGGGCATAAATCTTTCAAACAAAAATAATGTTGAAGTTGATTACAAATATCTTTCTACACACAGATTGCTGCTCCCCATTCTGTGAGCAGAATCAGCCAACAGAGCAAAGTTATTCAGAGGCCTTCCCTAGGACTAGGAAGTTTCAAGGACCACATGGGACCTCACAGGACAGGGATTCTGGCTGCAGGTTCCCACCCATATCTGTGGAGGCCCCACCATACTGTCTCCTGCACCTCATGATCTGCCCCACCCCATCTGGGCACATCAGGCCCTCACTCACCATGTTGTGGGTTCCCAGCTTGTCCATGCTCTCTGCTCAGCTTCCTGCAGCAGCACTCACAACACAGCACACAGAATCAATGGCACCTTCTCCTCTTTGGAGACAAGCCTGAAGCTGGCTGCTAGAAGGACCCTGAACGACTTCTGACTGACAGGTTGCCTGGAGGGCCTGACTGACTAGTGAGGCCTGAGTGAAAAGAGCACATCCCATAGGGTTACACTATGCTTAAAAACACAGTATTATAATTCCTAAGCCTGCCTTTCCCTGCAGACAGAGATATTTTCTAAATCAGCAGATACATGCATTTTAATGGCACTTGCCCCTGGCTCCAATACAAACCCTGCTATCTTGTTGCATTCCATAGGCACTTTCCCTTCCTCCCCCTGGACACAATGTCATCAGCTAGTGTGCGCAGCCCACTGTATTGTGTGGTGTGGGTGATTCCCTGTCACACGGGTGGAAGGTTTTCCAGAATATTAACAACTAAAAGAGATTTAAAGATAAAAAGATGTTTGTAAAACAAACTGCTAAACCATAATATTAATAAAAAATCCCATAACCAGGTATTGGGAGAAAATTTAAACATCATCAAAGCAGAATAATCCACAGCCAACCTCACCTAGCCAACTCCTCACAGGATCCTGTTTCCACAAATCCGCACACTGAAAGCCTTTGAGTCCTCACTCCGAGGGTCTCAGTTGAACTGCTTAAAAGCATCTGGTTCCTGGCACTCATACCTTATATACCTTTCTGCCTCCTCCTATCACTTCCTGGGATTAAAGGAGTGTGTTCTCCCAGAAAAAAATATGAGACCTCAGGTGCTGAGATTAAAGGTATGTGCCATCAACACCTGACTCTATTCACAGTGTGGCCTTGAACTCACAAAGATCCAAATGAAAAATTGCCTCCTAAGTGATAGGATTAAAGGTGTGTGTGCCAAAAATGTCTGGCCTGTATATCTAACTAGTAGATGGCAATGTTCTCTGATTCCCCAGATGAGTTTTATTTGCTAGAGAACAAATAAAATATTATCATACATGTTTGTTTTGTGACTTCCCATTGAGATCAGGTGAACTAAATATACATTTATCCAGTGGTCACAGAGAATTCAGACAACCAGGAAAGGAAGCAGGAACCAGATCACAAACAATATAGAAGGTCTTTCTTCCATCAGAAAGCTGGTTAAAGGCTCCATTGCTTTAGGAGTTTTATCCCTGAAATTCAGAGCAAACTGTTGGCAAATGAATAATAATAAAGAGTATTCTCCATGCGAAGTAGAATATTTTAAACATAAGGGAGCTAGGAAGAATGTGTTTAGAAGTGCTGTTATTAGCAAGCACATCTTCCTTCATGGGCAGGGAAAAAACAAAAACAAAAACCACTGCATTATTGAAGCTTCTCTGCATGAACAAGAATGGTAAAATTAATCCTGCCATGTATATAGAAACTTCATTTATTAGAATGTCTCACAAGCTGTGGTAGAGCTAGTCCAACAATGGCTGCTTACCAATGGAAATTTGAAGAGTCCAGTAATTGTTCATTACAAGAGGCAGGACATCTCTGTTTATCTTTGTTACATACCAAAATTCTAAGGAAGTAGCCTCTAATCCTAGTAAAGAAAAAAGTTGGTATCCAGAGCTAGGGCAAGCAGACAAAGAGATAATTTCCTTCTTTAATATCCTTTATATATGTAGGCTGACACCAAGAGTTGCTATCCAGATTAAAGGTGCATCATATTCTTTGTTGTGAAAGGACCAAACATATGCCATAACTGGCTGCTCAAGTCTTCTCTCAGAGATCAGGCCTCAATTTCAGTTTCCTGAGACTTAAGCAAGCATTTTCTGGGAGGGCTATGACTTAGTCCTTGCAGTAGCCCCCTTTCTGCACATACTCTGACAGCTCAAGTTTCAGTCACTTGTTGACAGTCTGGGACCCCTCACCAGGCTGGCTTCAATCTCAGAAAATCAAACTGCCTCAGCTTTCTGTGTGCTGGCTTTAGAGATGTGCATGACAATCAAGCAGCTGAAGGTGGGTACCACATGTAAGGATATAGATTAAATATGAGACTTTTGTTGTCATTTTTCAAGACAGGGTTTCTCTGTGTAGCTTTTGGAGGCTATTCTGGAACTCACTCTTTTGACCAGGTTGACCTTAATCTCCCAAAGATCCACCTGCCTCTGCCTTCTGAGTGGTGGGATTAAAGGCGTGTTAAAGATGGGTCTTTAACTTCAAAACTTTTCAAAAAAATCCCTAACAGGTGCTCCAAACTCTTTGGGCTTTAGTTATTCCAGACTTAGTTGGTTTGATTACCAAGAATAGTCATCACATCCGGACAGTGGTGGATCACTCCTTTAATCCCAGCACTCGGGAGGCAGAGGCAGGCGGATCTTTGTGAGTTAGAGGCCAGCCTTGTCTCCCAAGTGAGTTCCAGGAAAGGCGCAAAACTACACAAAGAAACCCTGTCTCGAAAAACCAAAAAAAAAAAAAAAAAAAAAAGAAAAGAAAAGAATAGTCATCCCAGCAGATGGGACAGATGAAATGAGAAAGATTTCAAACCTGCAGGAGGCAAGGTGAAATTTCGAGTTATTTCCAAAACAATGTTTTTCCTAAACAAAAAAGCATGGGGATTTTACATAGGATATCTGGACACGTTCATGTAGAGTTCTTCTTCTTCCTAAGCATGCTCAGCTAACAAATACCCTTCTGAACATGATCACAATGTACAAGCAAGGACAGTGTTACTTCAAAGTCATGCAGGAACATATAAATTATAAAAATGATCAAAAGAAATGCCTCTGACATGTTCATCTTGTACCACAAGGTCTTACCTGAAAATCAAGCCAATGAGCTAGTCAAAATTGATTGCTTTAGAGCCTATGTGACCTGTCAGTCTTGATATTTGATCTAAAAGGTAACATGCCAATGCCACAATTCTCCCATATACAAAAGATAGAGAACACAAATACAGGAAGCATCAAGGAAAAGTCATCTGGCAGCACAGTTTACTCTGTTCCTAGATGAACAGTTACGATAAGTTCTATTAACCTTAGAACAAAGCTGTTTTTGCTTCTGAGCAGGCTGGCTTGGCAGAAGGCCACAGCTGCTTCCATGAAAGACCCAAAGAGTTCATTTTAACTAGCTCTGGCTGTTGTCTGTCATAGGGTTGTGACATCACTGGAGAGAATTCCATTCTTTCCTTTGTCTAACTTTTTTTGCATTTGTAAATTATTTTATATTTTAATTTAATTTTACATATCAGCCATGGATTCCTATGTCCTCTCTCCTCCCGCACCCCTTCCCCTCAACTCACCCCCCATTCCCATCACCTCCAGGGCAAGAACTCCCCTGGGGATTCAGTTCAGCCTGGAAGATTCAGTTGAGGCAAGTCCAGTCCCCTCCTCCCTACACGCAGGCTGAGCAAAGTGACCCTGCATAGGACCCAGATTCCAAACAGCCAGCACATGCACTAAGGACAGGTCCCAGTCCCACTGCATGGGGACCTCCCATACAGTTCAAGTTAACCAACTGTCTCACTTATCCAGAGGCCTTGATCCAGTTGGGGGGGCACTTCAGCTATTGGTTCACACAGTTCATGTGTTTCCACTAGTTTGGCTATTTATCCCTGTGCTTTTTCCAATCTTGGTCTCAACAATTCTTGCATATACAATCCCTCCTCTTTCTTGATGACTGGACTCCCGGAGCTCCTCCTGGGGCCTGGCTGTGGATCTCTGCATCTGCTTCCATCAGTCATTGGATGAGAGTTCTACCATGACAGTTAGGATGATTGACCATCCAATAACCAAAGTAGGCCAGTTCGGGCTTTCTCTCGACCACTGTCCTTAGTCTATTGTGGAAGTATCTTTGTAGATTTCTGAGGACCTCTCTAGCACTTTGCTTCTTCCTATTCCCATGGGGTTTTCACTTATCATGGTATCTCTTTCTTTGTTCTCCCTCTCTGTTCTTGGTCCAGATGGGATCTCCTGCTCCCCTAAGCTCTGTTTCCCTCGATACTTGCCCTTTATTGGCCCCCACATGTCCAGTTTGCTCATGTAGATCTCATCCATTTCTCGGTTGTTGGGCGATCTCTGTGGTTTTCTTAGGGTCCTCTTTACTAGGTAAACTCCCTGGAGTTGTGAGTAGCAGTCCAGTCATCCTTGTTCCACATCTAGTATCCTCCTATGAGTGAGTACATACCATATTTGTCTTTCTGAGTCTGGGTTACCTCACTCAGGATGATTTTTTTCTAGATCCATCCATTTGTCTGCAAACCTCATGATGTCATTTTTTTCTCTGCTGAGTAGTACTCCATTGTGCAAATGTACCACATTTTACTTATCCATTCTTCTGTTGAAGGGCATCTAGGTTGTTTCCAGGTTCTGCCTATTGCAAATAATGCTGCTATGAACATAGCTAGCTGAGCATGTGCCCTTGTGGTATGATTGAGCATTCCTTGGGAATATGCCCAAGAGTGGTATATCTGGGTGTTGGGAGAAATGGAATGTCCTCTAAAATCAACCACATACTTGGACACAAAGCAAACCTCAACAGATCCAAAACAATTGGAATAACCTCCTGTGTTATATCAGACCACCATGGTTTACAGTTAAATTTCAACACCAACAAAAACTACAGAAAGCCTACAATCTCATGGAAACTGAATAATGCTCAACTGAATCACCAATGGGTTAAGGAAGAAAGAAAGAAAGAAAGAAATTAAAGACTTCCTAGAGATCAATGAGAATGAATATACCACATACCCAAACTTATGGAACATGATGAAATCAGTACTAAGAGGGAAATTCATAGCACTAAATGCCCACATAAAGAAGGTGAAGAAATCTCACACTAGTGACTTATCAGCACACCTGAAAGCTCTAGAACAAGATGAAACATAATCATCCAGGAGGAATAGAGGCCAGGAAATAATCAAATTGAGAGCTAAAATCAATAAAATATAAACAAAGAGAACAATACAAAGAATCAATGAAACAAAGAGTTGGTTCTTTGAGAAAATCAACAAGATAGACAAGCCCTTATCCAAACTAACCAAAAGGCAGAGAGAGAGCACCCAAATTAGCAAAATCAGAAATGAAAAGGGAAACATAACAACAAACAGTGAAGAAAGCCAGAGAATTATGAGGTCATACTTCAAAAATCTGTACTCCACAAAACTGCAAAATCTAAAGGAAATGGATAATTCTCTAGATAGGTATCACATACCTAAGTTAAATCGAGATGAGATAAACTATTTAAATAGTCCAATAATGCCTAAGGAAATAGAATCAGTCATTAAAAGACTCCCAACCAGGTCTGGAGAGATGGCTCAGTGGTTAAGAGCACTGACTGTTCTTCCAAAGTACTTGGGTTCAATTCCCAGCACCCACATGGCATCTTACAACTGTCTGTAACTCCAGTTCTAGGGTATCTGATACCCTCACACCAATGCATATAAAATGAAGTTAAATAAATTAAAAAAAATCTCATACAGGACCCTCAGAAACCCAGCCTGGTAGTGGACCTCAGGCATGGGCAGTGGCAGCTGGGGGAGCTGTTTGAAGGGAGAAAATATCTCTCAAAAAAAAGATTCCTAACCAAAAAAAGTCTAGGACCAGATGGTTTCAACTCAGAAGTCTCAAGATCCTCAAATAAGAGTTAATACCAATACTCCTTAAATTGTTCCACACAATAGAAACAGAAGTAGCATTACCAAACTCTTTCTATGAGGCTACAATTACCCTGATTCTCAAGCCAAACAAAGATGCAACAAAGAAAGAGAACTACAGACCAATCACCCTCATGAACATTGATGTAAAAATACTCAATAAATTACTGTCAAACAGACTCCAAGAACACATCAAACAATTATCCCCCATGATCAAATAGGCTTCATCCCAGGGATGCAAGGGTGGTTCAACATATGAAAGTCTGTCAATGTAATATACCATATAAACAAACTGAAAAAAAAAAAACACGTGATCATGACATTAAATGCTGAAAAGGAATTTGACAATATCCAACACCTCTTCATGATAAAGGTCTTAGAGAGATCAGGAATACAGGGAACATACCTAAACATAATAAAGGCAATTTACAGCAAGCCAACAGCAATCATCAAAGTAAATGGAGAGAAACTCAAAGTGATTCCACTAAAATCAGGAACAAGACAAGGTGTCCCACTCTCCCCATACTTATTCAATATAGTACTTGAAGTTCTAGCTAGAGCAGCAAGACAACATAAGGAGATCAAGGGGATACAAATTGGAAAGGAAGAAGTCAAGCTTTCACTATTTGCAGATGACTTGATAGTATATATAAGTAATCCCAAAAATTTGACCAAGGAACACATACACTTTATCAACATCTTCAGCAATGTAGCAGGATACAAGAGTAACTCAAAAAATCAGTAGCCCTCCTATATACAAATGATAAATGGGCTGAGAAAGAAATCAGAGGTACATCACCCTTTACAATAGCCACAAATGATATAAAATACCGTGGGGTAACTCTACTAAAACAAAGGACCTGTATGACAAGGACTTTAAGTCCCTGAAAAAAGAAATTGAAGATGTCAGAAAATGGAAAGATCTCCCATGGTCATGGATAGGTAAAATTAACATACTAAAAATGGCAATCTTACCAAAAGCAATCTATAGATTCAATGCAATCCCCATCAAAATGCCAACACAATTTTTCAGAGACCTGGAAAGAACAATACTCAACTTTATCTGGAAAAAACAAACAAACAAACAACAAAAAGAAAAGGTATAACCAAAAGAAATCTGTACAATAAATAAACCTCTGGAGGCATCACAAGCCCTTACTTAAAGTTCTACTATAGTGCTACAGTAATAAAAACAGCTTGGTACTGGCATAAAAACTGATATGTGGACCAATGGAACCAAAATGAAGACCCTGCCATTAATCTGCACACCTATGAACAAAGAAGCTCAAACTTTTCTATAAAAAAAGAAAGCATCTTCAACAAATGGTGCTGGCATAACAGGATGACAACATGTAGAAGGCTGCAAATAGATCCATATATGTCACCGTGCACAATACTTAAGTCCAAGTGGATCAAAGAACTGAACATAAATTCAGTTACTCTGATCCTGAGAGAAGAGAAAGTAGGAAATAATATGGAACACATTGGCACCTGAGATCACTTCCAAAATATAACACCAGTAGTATAGACTCTGTGAGAAATAGTTAATATATGGGACCTCTTGAAACTGAGAAGCATTTGTAGGGCAAAGGACATGGTCAACAAGACAAAGCAACAGCCTAAAGAAGGGAAAAAAATCTTCAACAACCCCACATCTGACAGAGGGCTGATAACCTGAATATATAAAGAACTCAAGAAATTAGACACCAAAATGCCCAAGAGTCCAATTAAGAAATGGACTATAGAGCTAAACAGAGAATTCTCAACAGTGGAAACTAAAATGGCTGAAAAACATTTAAGGAATTGCTCAACATCCTTAATCATGAGGGAAATGCAAATTAAAATGACTCTGAGATACCACCTTATACCCATCAGAATGGCTAAGATCAAAAACACTGAAGACAACTTATGCTGGAGAGGATGTGGAGCAAGGGGAGCACTCCTACACTGTGGGGATGCAAAGATTTACAGCCACTTTGGAAATCAATATGGCACTTTCTTAGAAAATTGAGAATCAATCTCCCCAAAGACCCAGCTATACCACTTGGGCATATACCCAAAGAATGTTCAATCATACCACAAGGGCACATGTTAGGTTATGCTCATAGCAGGGTTGTTTGTGATTGCCAGAACCTGGAAACAACCTAGATGCCCTTCATCTGAAGACTCAATAAATAAAATGTGGTACATATACACAATGGAGTACATGTTTGGAAAAAGCACAGGGACAATTAGTTAAACTAGTGGAAACAAGTGAACTATGAACCAATAGCTGAAGAGCCCCCATGGAACTGGATCATGCCCTCTGGATAAGTGAGACAGTTGATTAGCTTGAAGAATTTAGGAGGCCCCCAGCCAATGGGACTGCAACCTGTCCTTAGTTCATGAGCTGGCTATTTGCAACCTAGGGCCTATGCTGGGACACCTTGCTCAGCTTTGATGAAGGGAGGAGGGAACTGAATCTGCTTCAACTGAATCTACCAGGGTGAGCTGAATCACCAGGGTTGTCCTTGCATTGGAGGAGGTGGGAATGGCAGGTGGATTGAGGGGAAAGCTGGGGTGGAGGGAGGAGGGAGGACAGATGAATATGTGGCTGATATGTAAAGTTAAATTATAAAATTTAAAAAAGAAAATATGTAAACAAAAAATAATTTAAAAAACAAAAAATGGGAACCACACATAATTTCCAAATTGTGCAAAAAGGATATTTATTGATTGGAGCACTCTAGGCTCATTTATAGATCAGCAATTTGAAATTAACTCAAAATCCAGAGTTTCTACACACCAAATTATGGGAAATGTCATTTTTTATTATGGTCCTTTTATCTCTGTTAGTCATATTACACATTGTTAATCAAAATGTATGTCTGAGTGGTAACCAAAATATAGGAATTAGAGGAAGAAAAACAAATATAACATTTTTTTTTTACATTCGCAGTATTCATTCAATTATATATATTTTAAATGTCGAATGTCATTTCTTGAAGGAGGGGTAGGAGGTCTTAAATACAGGCTTACAGCACAATGGGAGGACCCCGGAGAGCAGAAGTTTGTTACTGATGTTTTACAATCTTGCATCTAATCTGTTAAAGCCCATTATTCAGGATACACAGACAAGGAACTTCCCTTAAGCATTCAGGAGGGTGGAACCTGGCAGGGAATTAGCATAAGGAGGATATCAAGGTCAAGGTACGCAAGCAAGGCAACAGTTACCCAAAACGGGGGCCAGGACCCAGCAGGTCCCCCTTTTATTGAAAAATGAGCTTCTGACTTGGGTTGCATGGGACATCAGCAGGTCACCTTACCCGTCATGGAGACACCTGCCCAAGCCACACAGGTTCTCTGCCTTAGGTTGGTGAGTGCCCCCAGGCATTACCTGTCTCTGAATACTCATTATCATACCGGCTCAATTGTGTGTGAGCTGCATCGTTAATTGCTGCCAAAGATCTCAAAGTGGCACTGGGCTTGCAATCTGTGTGTTCGATACAGAAAAGACCAACAGAGGTCCTATCTCACCCATAACCAGTAGGCTAAAGGCAACTGAGCCAGGAAAATGTCATTTTAATATACTCATCTCAAATAAAAATAATTAAAATACTGTGTGGGCAAGATTCCTTGATTTGATACTTATATCAATATAGTATGCATTTCTGAAACAAGGTAGCAGAGCCTTCCTCATAGATAAGCAGAATTTTGGAGCATGTAACTCAACAAATCTATGAAGCAATACTTGCAATCTGAAATGTGAATTCTCTGAAGGTGACATCAGAGACTCTATGAGCATACAAGAAGCACTAATGTTCCAGAGTTTTTTCTTTGCTGAGGTTTTTGTGTGTTCTCTATTACCTGGAATATTATTGTTTGTTTGATTAGAGATAGGACACTTCTGTATAGCCCTGTAGTTCTGTAATGTGCTATGTACATCAATCTGGCCTCCAATTGACAGATATCCTCTATCCACTGCCTCTTTTGGGAGGATTAATGCCATATTATCGCCAATGGCATGCAAAGATACTACATAATCAATAAACCATGTTGACAAGGAAATAGAATATTTTGCTTAGTAGACAACTTTAGTGAACATATTCATTGAACCACCTTTAAAAATAGATGGGAACATAAAAGCCCTTCATGCTTAACAATCAGCACATTCCCATGTACTTGAGGTGGAAATGTAAGTTTTACAGAACATTTCCCAGTGTCTTCAATGTGCCAAGTTCCACAGAGCTCTTAGTCACAGAATGTATTTCTGTTTCAGGAAAGGCTGCATGACAACCACATATTTTTTGGGAAATAGCACATTCTAGCTTCCTTGATCTAAAAGATCTAAAAGGAGATTTCCTTTGGTCATAACTATGCCAAGTGTCAGAATGCTCTTAGGTGCATTATTATATGGATTCTTTTTCAGACACTGCTTGCACCAGAGATTTATTTATATCACAATGAATAAGGAAAGTTGAAAACTTTGTTTTGACTGTTGAACTTATCAATCCTCACGAAATTTCTGTTTAGAAATCATTATAACAATGTCAAATTTCAAAATGGGCCTGGACAATGTTCACAGTCTTATTTTCTCTACCAGAAGCATACCCAAGATAAGGTTTATAGAATAAATCCAAAAGACGAAATTTTAAATGAGTCCTGAAATTATAATCAACATACTAGAACTAGTACTACTGCAATTCTGACATATGTAGTTCAACTATGGTAAATACAGGGAGGGCTCAAGAGAATCACCAAATTTGAAGAGGAATACCAAACAATATTCAAATAAATGTGAACAATGTGAGAAGTCCTTTACCTTCTTCTCATAAATATTACTGGTTGTGTTCAATACATGCTGCTTTGGTATGATAAGTGTTCATTTAATGGTAGAAAGGTGTCATTATATTATCAGATTCACAGAGAGTAATACAAACTAAAACATGTGTTTACTTCATAGTACTTTACTTGACATAAACTCTAACACAGAAATTAGTAAATGTGTATATGGAGCAAAGAGGGAGATTCCAATTGGTTAAGGACTGAATGAGTGTCATATGTGTACGGGGAAACTGCCATGTCAGAGAGCACACATTCAGGCCCATGGGAAACCTGTAAAATGAGCCTTTCAGGTGTTGAGGGTTGTTTAGGCTCAGCAGAATGAGAACACCTCCTGTCCTGCATGTGGATGTTGACAGTGTTCAGAAAATATTCATCCCAGCCTACTCAAATAGTGGATTAATCCTTAGCAGTGCTTCCCTATAGAGACTGTAACCTCCTGACATGATCCAAACCTGTTCCCTTATTCAGATGAAGAGAATGACCCCTCTACCTGTATGTATGACCCCGGAACACTGTTCATCTCTTTGTTATGAATAAGCAGAGATTCCTGGTGAGGTTGGTTCTCTTTCAGAGGGCAGAGTCCACCTAATTCCAGCTATTTTGTGTGTCCCCTTTTCTGTTCATCTATTTTTTCCTATGACATCATCATCCAACACACACTTTTAATCCCTCCACTGGGGATGCAGAGACAGGCTACTCACTGTGTGTTTGAGGTTACTGTGTTATATACAGTGAGTTCCAGGAAACCAAGCTGATCACACAGAAAAACCCTATCTTCAAAAACTAAAAGAAAACAATAATATTAACTATGCTGCATAAGTAATTATAATAAACTGTGTCATGGGGGACAATGGGAAAAGTTACTGAAGACTTTAGAGGGGCATGGATTGCCCTCATGATACTTGGCCCCAAACACCTAGGTTTTTCTGTCTGTTGAAATACTTTCATTTGCATGTACTCCACAGAAATTGTTTGGCATTCTCAATGGAAGCATCAATGTTGCTTTAATCAGCCATTAGAGAGAAGAGAATATGTGGGTCCTTGAGGGTCCTTAAGGATTCTGAATAACACCTGTGTCCATTTGAAATTTCTAGCTGACTCTGCTGGGTGTAGCAGGTTAATTCAATCACATTTTCATCTGTATACTAAAGCCCTTCATGATGCTGGTCTGAATGCATGAAAGGAGAACTTTCAGTTTGGTCTGCCTCTGAGATAAATAGTGCTCTGTATCTTGGCTCTGCTATAGACTAGGGAACAAGGATTTTGAACCTTGCCTTCCAGTCTCTCTGTGTGTTAGGAAGCAGAGGGTGTTGCTGGTGTTTAAAATCTGAGGTATTACCAGTAAGGTGAAATTTTAAAATAAAGTTTCCTGAGAGGATCCACATGGAAGGGAAGAGAGAGAAGACATATTCTCAGGTAAATATATAAATGGAGATGAGATATGTTGACTGCTGTTACAGAAATGCTTCGTTTGCAGTAGCCCCTAATGTTTAATTTACCACTTAGTTTTGACAAGGCTTTCTTTTTCTTTTTCTCAAGTGCTTGTGGAAGTAAACTCTTTTCAATGCATGTCACCTATGTGTGCTTCTCCACTTCTCACTGTTCTCCCACTAGTTTAGTTTTTCTGGATTAATTATCTCAATTAAAGCATAAAGTAGAATTTTTGATGTTACACACATACATGGATACTCACTTCCTGCTTAGAATTTAATTAAGTCATCTCTAAAATCATGGAAGGCCCCAGTTCCATGATCCTTTCTCCCAGGGACCAATTGCTCATTATTTAAAAGTCAAAGAAAGGGGGACAAAGAAAAAGGATGAAAGATCTGCATGCCAATAATAACCTTTAAAGTAAAATTTCTATGAAAGACATACTGTCTTGTATACTAAGATGAAGTATTTAAATGTGATACAAACTTCCAAATGGAATTCATCAGTCATAAAGTGGTGTGAAATTATCCTAACAAGTGTTTTGTTCTTTTTACTCTTCTGTTTTCGACTAGATTTAAAGAGTCTATTCCATGATTTCTTTTTGTTAGCTACTAACCTCCTAGGGAAGTTGCAATGCCCTCCTGTTGTGCTGACACCTGGTACTGATTTCTCCCATGGGTGCTGATGCTGATTGTCTTGCCATGGCTGAGCAGTTTCACATTTGCCTTCATCACTTAGCGTTCACAGTTTTCTCTTTAGGAGTTGTAACAACTTTGGGGAAATTTACAGAGGAACATGCAAATTTAATCAGGATTCATGTAGAAACTGGAGTTTCTCTTCAGGTATCATCTTTACTCCCTTGTGACACAGGAGGAAAGTCCCAACATTCTGTACATAAGCTCTAGCTGTTAAAGGCAGAGATGCTGATGCAGGCCTAAGTTCTATGCCTTTACATTGGTGTTGCTTACTTATGCCTGAAATGAGCCTTTGATAGATCAAAGCCCATCCAAGATGAGAAACATCCTTTTTAAAGACATAACTTCTAATTCTCTCCTAAAGAGATTCACCTACTAAGAGAAAAGCATTCAAATAAATGAGCCTATGGGACCCATTCAGAGGAACACCACACACTCAAAAAGAAGAAAGCCAAGCCTTTTACTGGCCCTTTCATTGGATAGATTGTGGTATCAATAAGAGACCATTCTACCCATGTAGGTCAAGTCCATGCAAACTGTGTTTAATACAAATACATACATGTATTCAAGAATATTTCTATCATGCTACCTTTACATTTGTGCCTAGAGTCATTATCCTTCCACATAGTTTCTGAACTCTTACTCTCCTATTCTCCATTAGACATTTAAACATTATAAAACTTAAAAATATATTATGCTATCACTAAGTATTTTTTCATGAAAAGTTTGGTTTCAATATTTCTACCTTTCTGTGAAGTACAATGATGCAAACTGCTTCTGGAGCAAGAAGCAGTTGAAAACTGCAGTTCACATCTGAAAATCCAGATATATTTCATTATAAAACCAGTTTGCAGTCTCTCAAAGAGTTTAGTAATAAGAGATGTTCACTCAATTCTGGATATGACTGTGGAGAATAGCTTACACTTTTTCGCTCCTGTGGACTGGCTAACTGATAAATTCATGGGAATACATGATTTTAGAATTAATTACCTTTAGGCTTGCATTCCCCACTTCAACTTCTGCATCTGTTCTGATGATCTCATGTGCCTATGTCCTGTGTGTGTGTGTGTGTGTGTGTGTGTGTGTGTTCTGTATTAGGCCCTGCCTCAGAATATCAGCAATCCCAACTATTTCTTTTGCTTTTTTAATGAATTAGTTTTGCCACTCAGACTAGAGCTTCCCCTCCTTGCTCCTCTCCTTCCAGTCCCTACCTCCAAGCATCCTTCTGCCTATCACCATTTACTTCCTATCCTTTCTATTCAGAAAAGTGGAAGCATCCCTTGTGTTTTAGCCAAACATGACATATCAAGATTCTGTAAGACTAGGCACCTCCTCTCATATTAAAGCTGAACAAGGCAACTCAATATTAGAAATGTGTTTGAAAAACAGGAAACAGACTCAGAGACAGTCCCTGCTCCCTCTGTTAGGAGTCCAACAAGAACAATCTACAACATGTTTTCATATATATAGAGGACCAATTTCATTCCTGTGCCTGTTCTCCATTTGATGTTTCAGTCTTAGTGAGCCCCTATGTGTCCAGTTTAGTTGATTTTGAATCTCAACTGTATCTTTCTTATAGTTCAACTTGGAAATAGAGAGAAAGAAATGGATCCCTTTCATGTCATGATATCACTAGAGAACTGTACATATGGAAATTCTGGAATGCATTAGAAATCAAGTTCCTCTTCTTGCTGTGAAATCTACTGTTCTCCAATAATCCTTTTTAGACAATATGTAAAGGTCTCATCATACTTCTATATCTGGTGTATGTCCATCTGTCTTTCTTTGCCAGCATTTTTGGGAAGAAAATTGCCTTGGCTGAGCTTCATGTTGGTCTTACTTAAGAATTAAAAAGCCAAAATCACACAGCACATTTCTGGATTTCCCCTTTAATGCTGATTCCATACCTGTCTACCCATCATGTGACCAGCACATATTTCACACCATCCTCCTTCTTACAACCAATCTATTCAAATAATATGTATCAATTACTGACAAGGGAATGTTTTATATTTAACTATTTTTTCTCTGTGCCATTAAAGCATTACATAATTAACAATGTTAGAACAGTATTTTTTTGAACCTGTTGATTTTCAAGGATGTGGCCATAGACTTAACCCTGGAGGAATTGGGTTGCCTGGAGTCTGCTGAGAGGCCTTTGCCTGGCAAAGATGAGTTGAAGAACTACACCAACCTGGTCTCTACAGGTAAGATTATATATTTTTTACTTAATTAGTAGTTTATCCCTAAGGTTTCTATCAAGTGTTATTAGAAGACACACATATTTTGTGTTACTGAGTCTTACATGTCCTTTTTCCAATGGTTGAATTTTGGTATATAACACCCATTTAAGTAACTCATTCTTGTTTTTATACCCATTCTCCTGTACATGATATAATTCTTACAATCTTGTATTATACGTTGCTGCAAGCAATGTATACCCATCTTAACATGATGCTCCCTGCTTGTATTTCTCTTTTGTTGTAATTAAAATAAATATGCAGAGAGAGAAAACTGAAAATGCACTCAATATTTTAAAGCATTTTTAATAAGGCATTTACAATGAGGAAGTCAAATATGGGCCTTCCATTATTTTCCTCTTACTCTGAGTTTAATGTTGTGTTAGGACTCCAACTGTATTGGATCATGTAAAAACAGTGTTATATGTCTCTTCTAATGCACAGGACATTCTGTGTCAACACAAGAGCTCTTCACCAACCTTGACCAAAGCAAACATTCCTGGAATGAGGCCATAGAGCAGACAGGATTTGAAGAACCTGGTAAGTTGAAAAGAAGCACTGACATGGGCCATGGGTTCACAGCAAGGCAAATTCAGTCCTGCAGTGGCTGAGGCCAGCTAGTTAGTAAAAAGTATTCCTGAAAAATCTCAGGTTAAATAATGTCCTCAATATGCTTCCGAATATGTGTGTTACATGATCTTAGCCTGTTCACATATGAATAGTGTTGATTTGAAATTTAGAAATTCGGTATAAGCTTGGAAATGAATAAGAGGGCCTATTTATGCCCATATGCATTTCTGCATTTGTCAGCAATGGAGATGGTATTAAATTATTATGGTTTCTGTATTAAAATATATGTGGAAATGAAGTAATAGAAACCAAGAAAGTTTTTTTTCTGTTTAGAAAATTCCTGACTTCTTTATTATTTCATGAATTTCCAAAATACATCCAAGATGACTTTATAAAATTCTGCAAGCAACCATCAGTAATTACATGGTCTGAAGTTGATCAGGGTCTAAGACAGTATTAGTGTTGTGCTCTAATCCTTAAGAATTAGGGAATATTAATTTTAATTGATTTGAGGTCAAATAGGTTACACAGAGACCTTTCATGTTGTTCTAACTGACTGAGATTTTTCTTGTGTTCCATTATGATGTCCATTTTAGAGGGTCTACCATTGGTTGTGCAGTATAATTCATATTCTTTGATATTTGTCTGGGATATTCTATACATAGCCCTTTTGGCTACTTGATGTATAATTTATTTCAATCTTCATATTTACCTACTTACTTTTTTGTCTCTATCACCTGTATATATAACAGAGTGCTGTGATGAAATCATGTAATATTACTGTTTTTTGTTAATCTCAGTGTATATTTTAATTATTATGTGTTTTTAGAAACAGTCTGTACATTAATTTACTGTATATACACTTGGGGTAGAAATATCATCTTGATTGATTATTGAATTAACTGAGATGTTAATTCCTTCTTTATATTTTTCTTATAAATTTTCCTGCAAAGTCCATTTCAGTAGATAATAGGGTAACAACACCTACTTGTTTCCCATTTATTAGAAAAAAAAGTTTCATCCTTTCATTTTATGACAGTTCTTATCTTTAGAGCTGAGTTTTTTGGAAGTAATAGAAAGATTGGCTTCATTTTTTTAATCCTTCCATGTAACATGGATCATTTGATTGGAGAATTGATGGCATTAATATTTCAAGTTATTCTATAAAAGTGTTTGTAGTATAAACTTTTTAAATGTACTTTACTCTTAATTTTTTGCATTTATTTTTATTTGCGTTTTTATTTGTACACTGTGTTAGTAGTTACAGATGATTTTATTTACTTTCTCTTCTCTCTGAGTTATGCTTATTTCTCTTTTTTGTCTCACTCTTAAAACAGATACATATTATATGTTGATCACGTACTTCCTCTTCTCTAATTCCTCCTACAAACTCTCCCTCTTCCAACCAACTGAACTTTAAGATGCTTTCTGAATAAAACAAACAAAAACCCAATTCAACCACAATGGCTTCTAAACCAAGGAAACAAATAAAACCTACACAGACAAACAAAGAAAAAAAAACACCATCATTTAATCAAGTAAAAAAACACACAAAAACACCTGAGATCCATTATAATTTTGGTCAAATACTTGTGAACATGAGAGCAGTTGTGGAGTGTTTGATACACGAGTGTCACTCTATTGGAGAAAAGTTATGTTGTGTCTCAGCTGGTTAAGTGTCAATTCACTTGTTCACAGTTAAAATAGTGGTTTGGTTTAATTCAATCTTTAATTTTCTCAATATAATAAAATAAATTGCAATAAGATAAAACAAAACCTAACATATTGAAGTGTTACAAACTAAAACACCAGAATGGAGTCAAAGGATAGGCATAATAATCAGAAATCAACTCATTTTCCTGGTCAGGAATCCCTAAAACCATTAAACTGGAAGACGAATTGTTTTTTCTTTTTTTCTTTTATTTTATTTTACAATACCATTCAGTTCTACATATCAGCCATGGGTTCCCCTATTCTCCCCCTCCCACTCCCTCCTCTTACCCCCAACTTACCCCCCATTCCCACCTCCTCCAGGGCAAATCCTCCCCTGCGGACTGCAATCAACCTGGTAGACTCAGTCCAGGCAGGTCCAGTCCCTTCCTCCCAGACTGAGCCAAGCATCCCTGCATAAGTCCCAGGTTTCAAACAGCCAACTCATGCAATGAGCATAGGACTTGGTCCCACTGCCTAGTTGCCTCCCAAACAGATCAAGCCAATCAACTGTCTCACCTATTAAGAGGGCCTGATCCAGCTGGGGGCCCCTCAGCATTTGGTTCATAGTTCATGTGTTTCCATTCATTTGGCTATTTTTTTTTCAATAATTGAGTAGAACTGAAATTTATTATAAGCCACAGTCATTGTAGGGACCTCCATACTATATATATAATTCTTTTAGCTATCCTGGGTCTTTTGTTTTTCCATATAAAGTTGAGTATTTTTCTTTCCAAGTCTGTGAAGAATTGTGTTGGAATTTTGATGGTGATTGCATTGAATCTGTAGATTGCTTTTGGTAAGATTGCCATTTTTACTATGTTAATCCTACCTATCCATGAGCATGGGAGATCCTTCCATTTTCTGATATCTTCAATTTTTTTCTTTAGAGATTTAAAGTTCTTATCAAAAAGGTCCTTCACTTGTTTAGTTAGTGTTATCCCAAGGTATTTTATATTATTTGTGACTATTGTAAAGGGTGATGTTTCTCTGACTTCTTTCTCAGCCCTTTTATCATTTGTGTATAGGAGGGCTACTGATTTTTTTGAGTTGATCTTGTATCCTGCCACTTTCCTGAAGGAGTTTATCAGCTGTAGGAGTTCCCTGGTAAAGTTTTTGGGGTCACTTATGTATACTATCATATCATCTGCAAATAGTGAAAGTTTGACTTCTTCCTTGCCAATTTGTATCCCTTTGATCTCCTTTTGTTGTCTTATTGCTCTAGCTAGAACTTCTAGTACTATATTGAATAAATATGGGGAGAGTGGACAGCCTTGTCTTGTTCCTGAATTTAGTGGTATCGCTTTGAGTTTCTCTCCATTTAATTTGATGTTTGCTGTTGGCTTGCTATAAATTGCTTTTATTATGTTTAGAAATGTTACTTGTATTCCTGATATTTCTAAGACCTTTATCATGAAGGGGTGTTGGATTTTGTCAAAGGCTTTTTCAGCATCTAAGGAGTGTTCATGTGGGTTCTTTTTTCAGTTTGTTTATATGGTGTATTACATTGACTGATTTTCGTATGTTGAACCATCCTTGCATCCCTGGGATAAATCCTACTTGGTCGTGATGGATGATTGTTTTGATGTATTCTTGGATTCGGTTTGCCAATATTTTGTTGAGTATTTTTGCATCAATGTTCATGAGGGAGATTGGTCTGTAGTTCTCTTTCTTTGTTGCATCTTTGTGTGGTTTGGGTATCAGGGTAATTGTAGCCTCATAAAAAGAGTTTGGTAGTGTTCCTTCTGTTTCTATTGTGTGGAACACTTTGAAGAGGATTGGTTTTAGCTCTTCTTTGAAAGTCTGGTAGAATTCTGCACTGAAACCATCTGGTCCTGGGCTTTTTTTGGTTGGGAGACTTTTGATGACTTTTGATTTCTTTAGGGGTTATTTGTCTATTTAAATGGTTTATCTGGTCTTGATTTAATTTTGGTATGTGGTATTTATCCAGAAAATTGTCCATTTCTTCCTGGTTTTCCATTTTTGTGGAGTACAGGTTTTTGAAGTATGATCTGATTATTCTCTGGATTCCCTCGTTGTCTGTTGTTATGTCTCCCTTTTCATTTCTGATTTTGTGAATTTGGGTGCACTCTCTTTGCCTTTTGGTTAATTTGTCTAGGGGTTTGTCTATCTTATTGATTTTTTCAAAGAACCAACTCTTTGTTTCATTCATTTTTTGTATTGTTCTCTTGTTTTCTATTTCATTGATTTTAACCCTCAATTTAATTATTTCCTGGCGTCTATTTCTCCTGGGTGAGTTTGTTTCTTTTTATTCTAGAGCTTTCAGTTGTGCTGTTAATTCATTGGTATGGGATTGCTCATCTTCTTTATGTGTGCATTTAGAGCTATGAATTTTCCTCTTAGCACTGCTTTCATAGTGTCCCATAAGTTTGGGTATGTTGTACTTTCATTTTCATTGAATTCTAGGAACTCTTTAATTTCTTTCTTTATTTCTTCCTTGACCCATTGGTGTTTCTGGTGGCCATTATATAGTTTCCATGAGTTTGTGGGTTTTCTATAATTTTTGTTGTTATTGAGGTCTAACTTTAAGGCATGGTGGTCTGATAAGATACAGGAGGTTATTCCAATTTTTTTTGTATCTGTTGAGATTTGTTTTGTGTCCAATCATGTGGTCAATTTTTGAGAAAGTTCCATGGGGTGCTGAGAAGAAGGTATATTCTTTTGTGTTAGGATTGAATGTTCTGTAGATATCTATTAGGTCCATTTGAGTCATAACATTTGTTAGGTCCTTTATTTCTTTGTTAAGTTTCAGTCTGGTAGATCTGTCTTTTGGTGAGAGTGGTGTGTTAAAATCTCCCACTACTAATGTCTGGGCTTTGATGTGTGTTTTAAACTTTAGTAGTGTTTCTTTTATGAATGTGGGTGCTTTTGTATTTGGAGCATAAATGTTTAGAGTTGAGACTTCATCTTGGTAGATTTTTCCTGTGATAAATATGTAATGTCCATCCTGATCTCTTTTGATTGATTTTAGTTTGAAGTCTATTTTATTAGATACTAGGATAGCTACACCAGCTTGTTT
>NW_023504827.1:0-25919 GCF_004664715.2 Peromyscus leucopus | reverse complement strand
CTTCTGCTTCTTCCAATTTTTGGTGTTCAGTTCTAGATGTTGGAGGCAAACTAGGTTCTGGTGATGCTGTATTGCTCTTCATTTTGTTTTATGTACTTCTGCCTTGAAGTCTGCCCATCTCCTTGTGGTTCCTTCTTGGTCTTATCAGTGTACTTGTTTCAGAAAGAGCTGACAGATTCAGGAAGACTCTCTCTCTTGTCCAAAAGGGAGTTCTCTTGTCCAACTCTGGTCCAGAGGGGAAGTCGGGGGCAGGATTGGAGCTGGGGGCCAGTCTCTAAGTCTCAGGAAGTGGCTGGGGTCTCAGGCAGATGGGCGTGGGGGCAGGGCGCGGAGATTGCAGGGGCTGCCGGGGGGCTTGGAAAAGGGGATCCCTCCAGGTGGGGCTAGAAGGGGACCTGCCCGGTGGCCAGAACCTGGGCCCAAGTTGGGCAGGTCTTCCCGGAGTGGCTGGTGCTCAGGGATGGAGTCTGGGTTGGACCCGGATACTCACCTCTGGTCCAGAAGGAAAGTTGGGGGCAGGATGGGAGCTGGGGGCCGGTCTCTAAGTCTCAGGAAGTGGCTGGGGTCTTGGGCAGATGGGCATGGGGGCAGGGCACGGAGATTGCAGGGGCTGCCGGGGGGCTTGGAAAAGGGGATCCCTCCTGGTGGGGCTAGAAGGGGACCTGCCTGGTGGCCCGAACCTGGAGCTGAGCTGGGTGGATCTTCCGGGAGTGGCTGGTGCCCAGGGATGGGGTCCGGGTTGGACCCGGATGCTCACCTCTGGTCCAGAAGGGAAGTCCAAACCTGATATATCTTAATCTGGAACAAATCCATAGCCTCTTGATTTCTGTGAAAACAAAAGCAGAGCCTCCTTTCCAAAGTAAACATCCTTATATCCAAGTTTTAAAGTCAAGGAATCTTTAAAATATACACATTGGTTTAACTCAACATCTTTTTCGATCAAATATTTTTCTGTAGTTAAAAATCCCAAAGACAATATAATCCAGACTCTCTGTGTGATATCCATCTTTACATGGCTTATTTTTTATATTACTTTTACTTTCTCTATAAGACTTTATTTTTTAACTTTCTATTTCTTTATATAATTGTCTATGTTCCTTTTCCTCTCTCCCAAGCCTATGTACATTTTTATACACATTGTAAAGCATTTAAAGTCTTGTTCCATCTGAATCTGTCTTATTGTCAATCTATTGCTTTAAACTGCAGCATTTCTAAGACTGAAACTTTGCTATGGTTGTGACTTCACCCACCTCAGCTTCCCAAAATGGCAGTGGTCTGTTTACTACCAGCTCTGGGAGCTATCGTGGGACTATGCTTTTATCCAAGGAGCATGTAGCCCAGAAACCTTTTTTTTTGTACTAGCAAAGGCTAAATCCACCATGCAGCTTAATGTGCCACTTGCAGAGGCCTCATTCCCACCATACTGCAGGTCGAGCACACATGCCAGGAACCCACAAGTAGCTCAAACAGGCAAGCTGCTGCTCATTTCAGAGAGACTATTAGGAAGCTGTTTTTAGCTCCATTTTAGTTTTTTTCAGGTTTTAGGTGGAAACTCTTGCCCTCTCATTGGGAGCCATTTGTAACTAGAGCTTTCTTGCCTTGCCCACAGTCAGGACAAATCTTTCTCACCCACCAGTCCCACAGCTGCTCAGACCCAACCAAGTAAACACAGAGACTTATATTGCTTACAAACTGTATGACCATGGCAGGCTTCTTGCTAACTGTTCTTATAGCTTAAATTAATCCATTTCCATAAATCTATACCTTGCCACGCGGCTTGTGGTTTACCAGCATTTTCACATGCTTCTTATCCTGGAGGGCAGCTGGCAGTGACCCCTTCTGCCTTCCTGTTCTTTTATTTCTCCTCTCTGTTAGTCCCGCCTATACTTCCTTTTAGTGCTGTGGGATGTTCTGTATGTCCTGTGGGAGCCTGTTCTTGGGTTCCTGGTGGGTTTACCCAGCAGGTCTGTATAGAGGATGATTAGGACCATGGGCCTGAGTGCAGGTGTCTGAGATGGTCCTCACTTGGCTGTGCTGGGGGATGGTCTGTATGGCAAATGTTGTTGCTCTGATTGGTCAATAAATAAAACCTGATTGGCCATGGCTAGGCAGGAAGTATAGGCGGGATTAACAGGGAAAATAAAAGAACAGGAAGGCAGAAGGAGTCACTGTCAGCCGCCGCCAGGACAAGCAGCATGTGAAAATGCTGGTAAGCCATGAGCCTCATGGCAGGGTATAGATTTGTGGAAATGGATTAATTTAAGCTATAAGGACAGTTAGTAAGAAGCCTGCCACGGTCATACAGTCTGTAAGCAATATAAGTCTCTGTGTTTACTTGGTTGGGTCTGGGTGGCTGTGGGACTGGCAGGTGAGAAAGATTTGTCCTGACTATGGGCAAGGCAGGAAAACTCTAGCTACATGTGGTCATGATTTCCTGCAGGAAACTGATAGAGACTCCAACAGAAAAAAACATGTAGAGGCAGCTAGATGAAGCCCTTTTCCTAAAAATAATTAGTACTCTAAATGACCATTAATATTATGACAAAAGTTAAAATATATATTAATCTTATAAATTCTGATATAAAATTCATACGTTAACAAAAGTTTTAAAGATTCAAAAATAGAATGAAAGAATTATGAGCTTAGTGGCAATAGAATACACCCTTAATTTTGGTTTACTTCTGTCCCATATCAGATGGATCTTCTGACATGATACAGAGATTTTGTATTTTCATTTAACAAACATGCTTGGGTTTACAGAAGGAGAAAGCCTTTCTCCAACTCCAAAGCCAGCTTTAAATTTTAATTGAACTCAGACTACATAAAGACCATTTGTGTCATGTGTCTGTAGAGAAAAGCAGAAACAAACATTTAGGAAGACTTATGAAAATTTACATGTTATATACAATATACTAATTTATTCTTTCTTTGAACATTTTTCTTAATGATTTGTCCTTTTTCTTCAGATGTCTCGTTTGTATAGTATTCTTCAGATTCCTTAGCATTCATTCCCTGAAAGATAAAAACCCTTCCCCAAGACTAACTTTAGGGAGGTTCCCTCTTGGCAAGTTATATCTGACAAATTGAAAAGCATTTGTTAATGGTATAAGTTAGTTTAAATTGGATGTTCATGCTGGTTGATGAACTATCACCTTCTCTAATTAAGAGGTCTCTTGTTCAAATAGAACCTGTATCAATTTTGATGGTATCCATAGCTTCTCTTCTCCCATAGAAACAAAAGCAAAAGCTCATCACAATGTAACACATATCCTGGTTTCCATTCTGAGGTCAGCACATCTTTAAAGTATATAGACTGGTTTAATTCTGTAGTTCTTTTCTATTATCCAATGTCTCTCTGAAACTGCTGTTCCTTTCTCATTAGCACTGAGAAAGTTTAAAGTTAATAAAGCATTAAGTAATCTATTTCTTGGGGTTTTGTTACCCCTTTCTGTTTATTTAGCATACACTTTAGAGTTCGATTTGACCCTTCTATAACAGTTTGGCCTGTAGGATTATGTGGTATACCTGTAATGTGTTTTATAATGTAATAAGCAAAAAACTGTTTCATTTTAACAGAGACATATGATGGAGAATTGTCAGTTTTAATTTGTACATGTATACCCATAATGTCATAACTTCTATCAAACACATGGTGACTGAATCAGCTTTTCCACAACTTAGAGCAGTTGCCCATTGAAATATTAAATAAGTATCGATACTGTGGTGTACATATTCAATTTCCCAAATTCTGCAAAGTGAAACACATCCATCTGCCAGATTTCATTCCTCTGACTACCCTTTGGGTTATATCCTGCTGGTAGCAGAATCTGATTATAAAAAGAACAAGTAGGACATTCCTTTAAAATTTCCTTGGCTTGTTGCCAGATTATGGAAAAATCCTTTTTTAAACCCTTACTATTGGCATGATGTTTGTATGGAATTCTGAGGCCTCCAGCAAATTTCCTACAAATACTTTATCAATCTTATCATTACATTGTGCTTGAGGACCTGGAAGACCCATACGGGATCGGATATGAGTTACGTATAAGAGATGCTTCCTATTCCTGATTATATCTTGTAACTGAATAAATAACAAAATTAATTCTGATTTATCAAGGATAAATATGTAAGTCTCAATATGTAAGACCACTCTTTCAGCATACTGAGAGTCAGTAACTATGTTGAGGGGTTCTGAAACAGAATAGCCTATAATTCCAATTTTTGACAAAATTATAAGGACTCTGAACCACTTTACTTAAATTTTCTGATTTGTAACTTGCCTTTCCTTTTTTTTCACCTGTATAAAATGTACAGGCTCCAGATATAGGCAGGGCTGGGTTAGGCCCCTCAGGGAGTTTCCCAGTGGTACAGCCAAAGGATTATTTTGTCTGTCCCTTCTTGATCTACATTTATTAGTCCAATGTTTTACCTTTACCACACTTTCTGCATAATCCTGAAGGGAGGGGCATTCTGTTGCCATTGTTCCTTGAATAAACATTGTTTCTAGGAATACCCTGTTCACAGTCCCTATTCAGATGACCTTGTTTACTGCAATGAACATATCTGACATTATTATTTTTCCTCAAAGCTTTTGATATCAACTCTCCTATCCACATATCATCATGGTCACAAGACTCAATATTAGTTGTGTCCCTGATGCAATCATCCAGGGGTGCTGATCTGGTGTTTAATGGCCTGATCACCCTCTGGCATGCTGCATTAGCATGCTAAAAAGCCAAAGATTTGATTATTATCTGTCTATCTTCTGAATTTGGTATCATTTTATTTACTGCTGAAGATGGTGTTTGTAACAAATCCATAAAGACTTCTCTTAGTCTTCATATAACTTTTGTAAATGATTCAATTTTCTTCCCTGCTTCCTCAATTCTCTCCCATGCATTCAAGGCTGCCACATGGCATAGAGTTAGAGTTTGGTTATTATATAAAAATTGTCTTTATAAATCAGCATAATCGCCTTCTCCAAGAAGCTGATCTTGGGTAACTTCCATACCTCTAGTCCTACATAGTTGTTCTATTGTTTTAACCTCTTCTTTAAACCATGTTCTCCACTGTAATTGTGGACTAGCCTCCAGGACAGCTGTAATTAGTTCCTCCCAGTCATGTTGGATAATTCTATTGAAAGTTGACCATGAGTCCAGTTATTTTGTACCCACCCTTGATCATTTGGCAGTTCCCATAAGGTTACTGGAAAGATTAATGTTTCCTGACTGTAACCTGAAGCTGTTTCTCTGTAACCATGTAATTCAACCCTGAGATATATTTACCTTTAAATTCTTCTGTCTGGGTCTGACTTTCTCAATAGTTCATTTTAACAGGTTTTTTAAAGTCAATCCTGAGATAGGTTCACTTTTAAATGCTCAGTCTGGGTCTGTATTTCTGTATGATTCATTTTAACTGGTTTTTCTAAAGCTTTTATCTTGGCACTTAAACTGGCCAATTTTTTTTTTCAAAAATAAAAATGACCAAACATATAACATTCATAACTGATGTTACATACATCCCATCAACATTAATTATCCTCTCATTTAATTGTACTGTTTTCAGACTGTCTAATATGTTATTAAACAGAGACCAAATTCATTGCATTGCAAAAATGTTTCCCATTTTTTAATGTGGGAAAAAATTCTCTTTTAACTAATTCCTTCCTTTAGGATATCTTAATTGATTCACCAAATCTGTCGACTGCATAGAACAGTAGAAGTCCGAGGAAATTTCAAAGCAGCTTACATAGTATGGTACCAATCGGAGAAGGGAATCCAGAGAGAGCCCACCACCCACCAGGAGAGAAAAAACAAGGAGACTCTGGCCCACTTGGTGTGGAGATCTGGCTGCATACAGCTCAGCCCTGAGCTAAAGACCTGTAATGCCACAAGCGTCTTTTTAGTGAATTCTTGCCACAAAGTGTTGGGTACCAAATGTAACATGAATCTTTTTATTATTATTATTATTATTATTATTATTATTATTATTATTATTATTTTATTATTTTATAATTTAATTTAATTTTACATATCAGCCATGGATTCCCATGTCCTCCCCCTTCCTGCCATCCCCCCTGCCTTACCCCCACCCCATCCCCATACCCATCTCCTCCAGGCAAAGATTCCCCTGGGAATTCAGTTCAACCTGGTAGATTCAGTCCAGGCAGGTCCAGTCCCCTCTCCCAGGCTGAGCGAAGTGTCCCTGCATAAGCCCCAGATTCCAAACAGTCAGCTCATGCACTAAGGACAGGTCCCAGTCCAACTACCCTGGATGCCTCCCAAACAGTCCAAGCTAATCAACTACCTCATTTATCCAGGGTACATGATCCAGTTGGGGGCTCCTCAGCTATTGGTTCATAGTTTATGTGTTTCATTAGGCTATTTGTCCCTGTGCTTTTTCCTATCTTGGTCTCAACAATTCTCAATCATACAATCCCTCCTCTTTCTCACCAAGTGGACTCCTGGAGCTCCACCTGGGGCCTGGCCATGGATCTCTGCATCCAGTTCCCTCAGTCATTGGATGAGGTTCTAGCATGACAGTTAGGGTGTTTGGCCATCCTATCACCAGAGTATGTCAAGTCGGGCACTCTCTCAACCATTGCCAGTAGTCTGTTGTGGAGATATCTTTGTGGATTTCTGGAGACCTTTCTATCACTTTGCTACTTCCTATTCTCATGTGGTCTTCATTTATCATGGTTTCTTATTCCTTGTTCTCCCTCTCTATTCTTGATCCAGCTGTGATCTCCCACTCCCCTAAGATCTCTTTCAATTGAACCTTGTCCTTCATTACCCCCACTCACGTCCAGGTTGTTCATGTAGATCTCCTCCATTTCTCTGTCATTGGGCATTCCCTGTGTCTTTCTTAGGGTCCTGATTTCTAGGTAGCCTCCCTGGAGTTGTAAGTTGCACTCTAGTCATCTTTGTTTTACATCTAGTATCCTCCTATGAGAGTACATACCATATTTGTCTTTCTGATTCTGGGTTACTTCACTCAGGATGATTTTTTTCTAGATCCATGCATTTGCCTGCAAACCTCATGATGTCATTGTTTTTCTCTGGTGAGTAGTACTCCATTGTGTATATGTACCACATTTTATTTATCCATTCTTCAGTTGAAGGGCATCTAGGTTGTTTCCAGGTTTGGCTATTACAAACAATGCTGCTAAGAACATAGCTGAGCAAGTGTCCTTGTGGTATGATTGAGCATTCCTTGTATATATGCCCAAGAGTGGCATAGCTGGGTCTTGGAGGAGATTGATTACCAATTTTCTAAGAAAGTGCCATATTGATTTCCAAAGTGGTTGTACAAGCTTGCATTCCCACCAGCAGTGGAGGAGAGTTCCCCTTGCTCCATGTTCTCTCCAGTATAAGCTGTCTTCAGTGTTTTTGATCTTAGGCATTCTGACAGGCATAAGGTGGTATCGCAGAGTTGTTTCTATTTGCATTTCCTTGATGACTAAGGATGTTGAGCAATTCCTTAAGTGTCTTTCAGCCATTTGGGATTCCTCTGTTGAGAATTCTCTGTTTAGTTCTATAGCCCATTTCTTAATTGGACTGTTGGGCATTTTGATGTCTAATTTCTTGAGTTCTTTATATATTCTGGTTATCAGCCCTCTGTCAGATGTGGGGTTGGTAAAGATCTTTTCCCATTCTGTAGACTGTCGCTTTGTCTTGTTGACCATGTCCTTTGCTCTACAAAAGCTTCTCAGTTTCACGTGGTCCCAATGATTGATTGTTTCTCTCAGTGTCTGTGCCACTGGTGTTATATTTAGGAAGTGATCTCCTATGCCAATGCATTCAACGCTACTTCCTACTTTCTCTTCTATCAGGTTCAGAGTAACTGGAATTATGTAGAGGTCTTTGATCCACTTGGACTTAAGTTTTGTGCACAGTGACAGATATGGATATATTTGCAGCCTTCTACATGTTGACATCCAGTTATGCTAGCACCATTTATTGACAATGCTTTCTTTTTTCCATTGTACAGTTTTGGCTTCTGTGTCAAAAATTGTATGTTCATAAGTGTGTGGATTAATGTCAGGGTCTTCAATTCAATTCCATTGGTCCATATGTCAGTTTTTATGCCAGCACCAAGCTGTTTTTATTACTGTAGCTCTATAGCAGAGCTTTAGGTCAGGGATCATGATGCTCCAGAGGTTGTTTTATTGTACAGGACTTTTTTTTTGTTTGCTATACTGGGTTTTTTGTTTTTCCACATGAAGTTGAGTATTATTTTTTCTAGGTCTGTGAAGAATTGTGTTGGTATTTTGATGGGGATTGCATTGAATCTGTAGATTGCTTTTGATAAGATTGCCATTTTTACTATGTTAATCCTGCCTATCCAGGAGCATAGGAGATATTTCCATTTTCTGACATCTTCAATTTCTTTTTTTAGGGACTTAAAGTTCTTATCATATAGGTTCTTCACTTGCTTGGTTAGTGTTACCCCAAGGTATTTTATGTCATTTGTGGCTATTGTAAAGGGTGATGTATCTTTGATTTCCTTCTCAGCCTGTTTGTCAATTGTATATAGGAGGGCTACTGATTTTTTTTGAGTTGATCTTGTATCCTACTATGTTGCTGAAGGTGTTTACAAGCTGTATCAGTTCCTTGGTTGAATTTTTGGGTTACTCATGTATACTATCATGTCATCTGCAAATAGGGAAAGCTTGACTTCTTCCTTTCCAATTTACATCTCCTTAAACTCCTTTTGTTGTCTTATTGCTCTGGCTAGAACTTGAAATACTATATTGAATAAGTATGGGGAGAGTGGACAGCCTTGCCTTGTTCCTGATTTTAGTGGAATTGCTTTGATTTTCTCTCCATTTATTTTGATGTTGGCTGTTGGCTTGCTGTAAATTGCCTTTACTATGTTTAGGTATGTTCCCTGTATTCCTGATTGCTCCAAGACCTTTATCATGAAGGTTTGTTGGATTTTGTCAAATGCCTTTTTTGCATCTAGTGAGATGATCATATGGTTTTTTTTCTTTGAGTTTGTTTATATGGCATATTACATTGATGGACTTTCATATTTTGAACCACCCTTGCATCCCAGGGATGAAGCCTATTTGATCATGGTGGATAATTGATGTGTTCTTGGAGTCTGTTTGCCAGTATTTTATTGAGTATTTTTGCATCAATGTTCATGAGGGAGATCGGTCTGTAGTTCTCTTTCTTTGTTGCATCTTTGTTTGGTTTAGGAATCAGGGTAATTGTAGGAGTTTGGTAAAGTTCCTTCTGCTTCTATTGTGTGGAACAATTTAAAGAGTATTGGTATTAACTCTTCTTTGAAGATCTGGTAGAATTCTGAGCTGAAAACATCTGGTCCTGGGCTTTTTTTGGTTGGGAGACCTTTAGTGACTGATTCTATTTCCTTAGGGGTTATTGCACTATTTAAATAGTTTATCTGGTCTTGGTTTAACTTAGGTATGTGGTACCTATCCAGAAAATTGTCCATTTCTTTTAGATTTCCCAGTTTTGTGGAGTAGAGGCTTTTGAAGTATAATTTCTGACCTGACAATTCTCTGGATTTCCTCATTGTCAGTTGTCATGCCTCCCTTTTCAATTCTGATTTTGCTGATTTGGATGCTCTCTCTCTGCCTTTGGTTAGTCTGGATAAGGGCTTGTCTATCTTGTTGATTTTCTCAAAGAACCAACTCTTTGTTTCATTGATTCTTTGTAATGTTCTCTTTGTTTCTATAATATTGATTTCAGCTCTCAATTTGCTAATTTTCTGGCATCTATTCTTCCTGGGAAACTTTGCTTCTTCTTGCTCTAGAGCTTTCAGGTGTGCTGTTAAGTCCCTAGTGTGAGATTTCTCCAACTTCTTTATATGGGCATTTAGTGCTATGAATTTCCCTCTTAGCACTGCTTTCATAGTGTCCCATAAGTTTGGGTATGTGGGTTCACTTTCATTGATCTCTAGGAAGTCTTTAATTTCTTTATTTCTTCCTTAACCCTTTGGTGATTCATTTGAGCATTATTCAGTTTCCATGAGATTGTAGGCTTTCTGTAGTTTTTGTTGTTGTTGAAATCTAACTTTAAACCATGGTGGTCTGATAGAATGTAGGAGGTTATTTCAATTGTTTTGTATCTGTTGAGATTTGCTTTGAGGCCAAGTATGTGGTCGATTTTAGGGAAGGCTCCATGGGATGCTGAGAAGAAGCTACATTCGTTTTTGTTAGGATGGAATGTTCTGTAGATATTAAATCCATTTGAGTCATAACATCAGTTAAGTCCTTTATTTCTCTGTTAAGTTTCGATTTGGCTGATCTGTCCAGTGGTGAAAGTGGGGTGTTCAGATCTCCCACTATTAATGTGTGGGGTTTTATATGTGGTTTAAGCTTTAGTAATGTTTCTTTTACATATGTGGGTGCCCTTGTGTTTGGGGCATAAATGTTTAGAATTGAAACTTCATCTTGGTGGATTTTTCCTGTGATGAGTATGTAATGCCCTTCTTGATCTATTTTGATTGATTTTAGTTTGAAGTCTATTTTGCTGGATATTAGGATAGCTAAACCAGCTTGCTTCTTAAGACCATTTGATTGGAAAGACTTTTCTCAGCCTTTTATTTTTAGGTAGTGTCTATCTTTGAATTTGAGGTGTGTTTCTTGTATGCAGCAGAAAGATGGGTCCTGCTTTTGTATCCATTCTTTTAGCCTGTGTCTTTTTATAGGTGAATTAAGTCCATTGATATTCAGGGATAATAATGACGAGTGATTGTTCATTCCTGTTATTTTTTTGGTGGTAGTGTGTGTGTACTTCTCTTCTTTGGGGTTTACTGCTGTGGTGTTATATATTGCCTGTGTTTTTGAGGGTGTATCTGACTTCCTTAGGATGGAATTTTCCTTCTAGTGCCTTCTGTAGGGCTGGGTTTGTGGATAGGTATTGTTTAAATCTGGCTTTATCTTGGAATGTCTTGTTCACTCCATCTATGGTGACTGAAAGTTTTGCTGGGTATATTAGTCTATTCTGGCATACATGGTCTCTTAGTGTCTGCATTATATCTGTCCAGGTCCTTCTTGCTTTCAAAGTCTCCACTGAAAATTTGGGTGTTATTCTGATGGGTTTCCCTTTATAAGTCATTTGGCCTTTTTCCTTTGCTGCTCTTAATAGTCTTTCTTTATTCTGTAGGTTTAGTTGTTTAATTATTATGTGGTGAGGGGACTTTTTTGAGGTGTGTAGTCTTTTTGGTGTTCTATAGGCTTCTTGTATTTTCATAGGCATTTCCTTCTTTAAGTTAGGAAAGTTTTCTTCTATGATCTTGTTGAATATATTTTCTGTGCCTTTGAGTTGGTATTCTTCTCCTTCCTCTGTCCCTATTATTCTTAGTTTTGGTATTTTCATGGTGTCCCAAATTTCTTGGACATTTTGAGTCAACACTTTGTTGGCTTTAGTGTTTTCTTTGATGGATGAATCTATTTCTTCTACCGTATCTTCAATGCCAGAGATCCTCTCTTCCATCTCTTGCATTCGGTTGGTTATACTTGCATCTGAAGTTCCTGTTTGTTTACTCAGATTTTCTATTTCCAGCATTCCCTCTGTTTGCATCTTCTTCATTTTTTCTATTTCCCTTTTCAAGTCTTGGACTATTTCCCTCATCTGTTTCATTGCTTTTGCATGATTTTCTTTTGGGGATTTAATGTTTTCTTCTGCTTTGTCCTTTCCTCTAGTTTTTTATATCATTCTTCCCATTTTTTTGTTTGTCTGTTCCTTAATTTCATTTTTGATTTCTTCTTTATAAGCCTCTAGCCTCTTCATGATGTTATCCATAAGGTTGCTTTCTTCTGCTTCTTCCATTTTGTGATGTTCAAGGCTGGCTGTTGAAGGATGTAGCTAGAGTTTTCCTGTCTGGCCCACAATCAGGACAAATCTTTGTCACCTGCCAGTCCCACAGCTGCTCAGACCCTACCAAGTAAACACAGAGACTTATATTGCATACAAACTGTATGGCCATGCCAGGCTTCTTGCTAACTGTTCTTATAGCTTAAATATACCTTGCCACATGACTCGTGGCTTACTGGCATCTTCACATTGTGCTTGTCCTGGGTGTGGGGGCAGGGTGAGGAGATTGCAGGGTCTCTGGTCCAGATGGGGACTCCGGGCAGGATGAGTGAGAGCTGTGGGCTGGTCTGTAACACAAATCTTAAAAGATCTTATTAATAAAAAATCCAGAACCAGAAATTGGGGTGAAAATCTGAGGGAGCAGAAAGAAGTCAGCCACATTCTTGCCCCTTGGAGACCCTCCACCAAAGAGACCTACTTCCTGTATACCCACGCCTATATGCCTTTCTGTTCTGCCATCTCACTTCCTCTCCACTCAGATACATTACTTCTTGTCTGTCTGTATAGAATTCCAGTCATTTATGTTTAGTGCTGGGATTTAAGGTGTGTGCCACCATGCCTGGCTCTATTCCCACTGTGGCCTTGAACTCACAGAGATCCAGATGGATCTGTTTCTCCCGAGGAATAGGATTAAAGGCATGTGCTACCACTTCCTGACCTCCATGTTTACTATAGTGACTGGCGATAAAGGCGTGGGTAAGACTGGAAGTAGCACTTTGGAAGCTGTGGCATGGTGAGGTAAGGTTAACTGGTGGCTGTTCCAATTCCTCTGATCTCTATCAGATTTTTCACCCCTATTTCTAGCTCTGTGGTTTCTTGTTGGTTTGTTTGGTTTTGTTGTTGTTGTTGTTGTTTGTTTAATAAGACTACTTAGAAATTCATCTACATTTCATGCTATGAGAATTTCACGCATAAACACAATATAATTTGTTCATTTACATGGCCTACTCCCCCAATCAAATTCCTTTGGATGCTATACCTTATCCCCCACCCAAATCCATGTCTTCTTTTCTCTTTATAACCTACTAAATTGGCTGGGGGTGTTGGAGCATGCTTTTAATCTCAGCACTTGAGAGGCTGAGACAGGTGAATCTCTGAGTTCAAGGCCAGCCATGTCTGTAGAGTGAAATCCAGCACAGCCAAGGCTACACAAACACTCATACATTTCAAATTAAATTTTTAAATCAAAAAAGTGTTTTAAAATTGAACTTACTTCTTTATTTGTCTCTCTGTGAATGTACAATTTCCCCATCCACAATGAATGTTAGCTGGTGGTGTAGCTAAGTGTAGCTCTCAGCCCTCATCAAAGAAGATTCTTTCTGCTGCACATGGAGGCTTCCATAGAGATCCATAACATGACAAATGCAGAGTAAGTGAACATAGGGTGCACAGCCTTGTTTGTTTTATATTTTATACTTATATTACATTTGTAATGCAACCTCTACCTAATGATCAGGAAACATAGACTGTAAGAGCCTTAGGACCAAGACAACGGAAGTTACATAGTGATATCTTGACATGACAGGTGTGCTGTGTTTGTGAAATCTCAACCATGAGGCTGCTGTAACAAAGCCCCAGTAACAACAGCACCAGCTAACATTCATTGTGAATGGGGAAATTGTACAAAGTCTCACATCTAGATGAAGAGCTACAGGCAATCAGTGGGTGCTGAGAGGAGCGAACCAGTCTTCTCCAGGGTTCAGCCCCATGATAGGTCATCTAATTGGAATTGGTCAGCAATAAACACATATAATAATCAGCAACTCTAAATGGACTTACATACATGTGTGCATGTCTGTGTGGTGTTGTGTGTGTGTGTGTGTGTGTGTGTGTGATAATAATCATAGAAAAACAGGTCATGAACATGAGAGGGAGTGTTGGGTACATAGAGCTGGACTGTAAATGATGTGAATACAGTACTCATGTATGAAATTATCAAATTAAAAAATTAAGAGAAAACATATGCATTGTGAAAATTAATTCAAATAAAATATTTTTAAAATATTGTCTACCCATACTTATCCTTGATAATTTAATATATGCATATAATTAAATTTGGTCATTTCACTCTCCAATTAACCTCCTTTGCCTCTCCTGCTAAACTCTTCTTCCTCACTAGCTGCTTCTCACTTTCATAGCTAATTCTGTGTGTGTGACTCATTGAGTTTATTTGGAGTTTCTTGCCAGGGTGTGGGTGGAATGTGATATGCTGGAGCATGGACAACTTAGTAGTCACTACAGCACTGAAGAAAATCTTCTTTCTCCTCCCTTAGCCATCTTTAGCTTTATGGAATGGTGGACCCTCTGAGACTCACCCGCCCCATGAAGAGAGGTGGATAAGCCCAGAAAGGGTTTCTTCGGGTGTCAACAATTGCTGTGAGTTCATGAATGCACCAGCTAAGTGATGTCTGGAACATAGGTTCCATAGCATTCCTGTCCATTCTCTGGCTTTACATTCTTTGTACCCATCCTCTTTGATGTTCCTGAGATTTAAGAGGAGGTTGATGCAGATGTCCAATTTAGGGCCATTAGACTCTGTCTCATAATGGTCCCATTACTGCTTAACATTGAAACACTGAGAGCCAGAATTGCCACATGTGGGTTCATGAAGGAAGAAACTACAACCAAATCATGGAATTCTGCCCTTGGCCCTTATACTCATGTCAATATCAGAACATGAGTGCATTCATTTCATGCCAATAGTGCAAAAGTCTTGTTTTATTCCACTTTGCTGAAAAGCCTAAGTTCAAAGCCTCCTCTAAAGCTCAAGGTAAATAGCCTGGCTATCAGTCTGAAAACTCAAAAACAAGTTGTTGCATACTTTCAGGTACAAGGGGAGGGTAGGCAAAGCCTACCACTTCAAGCATTAAATCCTAAATCTCCCAGAATGATGTTCTGTGCACATTGCAGCAGAGTCACAAGGCCTTGGGCAGCTCTTCCTTGGTGATGTTGCTTGTCAGAGGCTCTACTGTTGCCTACTTGATTGAGCTGGCTTCCTACACCACATGTAGCTTTTCTGGGTAGATCCACAATGTTACAGGTTGCTCTGCCTCTTCTTGGATACAGCTCTCAGCTCTATTTGCACACCTCTAACAGGTGTCACTGATTTGGGGGCCTTCTTAACACACTCCAATTCTGCAGCAAACATCTGTCTGACCTCCCAGCCTTTGCTTGAAATGTCGATGGAAGCCCCCATGACTTCATCGCTCTTGTATTCTGTGATTCTGAAAGGCCAAACACCATGGAGACGCCTCCATCTGCCACCTGAATCAACTATGCTTAAGCCAATATGAACAATGGTTGCAATGGAGGATAGATCAGCTGGGAAGTGGCAAGGTGAATCTCAAGGTAAGACAGGAAGCCAGAGCGCAAGGACACCTTAGGCTCTACCTCATTCAAGGTCTCATTCTCTCTTAATATCATCAGACTTGGCACTGGAGCTGGTTTGCTCATGTCTGTACCTAGAAGGCAGGAGAATCAGGAGTTCAAACTCACCCTTCACTATATACCAAATTTGAGGGCAGGCTGGAAAACACAAAACCTTGTCTTCAAAACCAAAAGCAAAGAAAAAAGACTTTGTACTCTGGTACCTGTAGAATCCACTGATGTGCTGAGAGCCCTACCCAGACTCAAGCTTTCTGCTGAATATTCAGTGTCAGATTTTTATTGTCAATAGCACAAACTCATCTGGTAAAGTGCTTGCTTTATGTGTGTGAGTTAGATAACTCAAATCCACCAGGAAAAAATAGGTTTCTATTGCTGTGATGAAACACCATGACAAAAAGCAAGTTGTGGAGGAAAGGGTATATCTGGCTTATACTTCTGCATTGTAGTCCATCACAGAAAGAAGCCAGAGCATCAACTCAAAGAGTGCAAGAATCTGGAGGCAGAAGCTGATGCAGAGGCCATGAGGGGTGCTGCTTACTGGCTTGCTCCTCACAGCATGCTCACCCTGCTTTCTTAAAGAACTCAGGACCACAGGCCTGGAATGGCACAATCCACACTCCTCTCCCATCGATGACTAGTTCTGAAAATGCATTACAGACTTGCCTACAACCCAATCTCATGGAGGTATTTTCTTAATTGAGGTTCCCTCCTTCAGATAATTTTAGCATAGGTCAAGTTGACATAAAAGTAGACAGCACAGTGACATTTGTTTGTAATCACACAACTGGGAGATGGAGACAGGAGATATCTGGGGATTCCTGACTACCCAGACCGACCTATTTGATGAAGTCCAGCTCTGTGAGAAACCATCTTAACAAAATGTCTGATGTTGTCCTCTGGCCTCCATACACACACACACTGTCTTGTGCATATACATCTGAATATGTTTTTTCATATGTGCTCTCACAAATATGAACTCACAAACACACACTTTATATACACTAAAACCAGGTCACTTGTAATTAGGTTATTTTATCATAAGACATAATTAAAATTAAACTTCAGGCACTGTAGCTTGGAACCATGTAGTGACACACATAATGAGTAACTGGAATTGCTGTGGTGTGTGTGTGTGTGTGTGTGTGTGTGTGTGTGTGTGCACTCATGTATCCACCAAACTCAAATATTATAAACCTTAACATTTCAAACAACAGAGTGAAAATTTTGAGAGGGAATGGGCCATCTGGGCTTTGTTCTCTGGAGTGAGACCTTAAAGGGAACTGGAGGGATGAAGTGGGAAGTGGATATGATCAAGATGCACTATATAAAATTTTCAAAGGGTAAATAAATAAACTGGAAACTCTATGAAGATGCTTGATGAAGTGCCTGGTGTTAGAACCTTGGCAAATAAAAAACAAACACCCCAACCCACCCAGCCAGACAAAGGGCAATTAGAGTCTGTGAATAAAGCACTTTTATGCAAAAGTGGATTCCAAAATTCAGATTCCAAGACTCATCCTAAAAGTGTGTAAATTTGGTAGAGCCAGACAGGATTCCTGAGCCAGCTTGTCTAGCAAGACTAGTTAGACTAGTGTGTAGATGTAACCAACCATCTTATTAAATAAGAAACACAGAACCAATGCAAAGAAGAAAGCCAAGAGATCAGAGCTAAGAGCCTTATTGCCTGCTGCAGCTAACCTCTTAAGCCAAGAGACCTCTCCAAAAGGGACCTACTTCCTGTGTGTTTGTTCTTATATCGTCTTTCTGTTCTGCCTTCTCATTGGTTGTAAACCCAAACACATGACTGCCTCATCACTGCCTGTATGTACAGCCCTCCAGGTCTTCTATGGTATTGAGATTAAAGGTGTGTGTCTCCAGTGCTGGCTGTATCCTTGACCACACAGCCATATACCTAGCTCTTTTACCAAGTGCTTGGATTAAAGGCGTGTGCCGCAAACACCCAGCTCTGCTATGGCTTGCTATTAGCTCTGACCCCCAAGCAATTTTATTTATTAACATACAAATTAAATCACATTTCAGTACAAATAAAATACCACCATATTTCCCCTTTTCTATTTAAATAAAAAGAAAAAAACAAAAGGTTATAACTAACAAAAGAAAAACTATATACAAAAGTACAATAACTATATACAATATATACAAGTAATAAATACCTAAACAATGTCTAGTCCATTTGTATTTGACAAATTCAGAGAAAATAATTTCATTATCTATCCTATTTTGGTAAGTCCAAAATGTATCTAATTCACCTTCTATCCTAATTAATCTTCAACTATAACTAACTAACCTTCAACTATAACTAACTAATCTTCACCTATAACTAACTAATCTTCAACTCCCTCAGAGAACGAAGAAGGAAATATTATTACCTAATAAAAATAAAAACAGGAAGTGCATGCAAGCAACTTCCAAAAAAAATGTGATTTGACAGAAACAGCCAGCTGCCTACAGTCACGTGAGGTTTCTCCTCAGTGTTGGGACATCATCTTCAGCCTACAGGCTTAGCGTGTCTGACAGACTCATTTGTGAAGTAGGATGTACACAAGGTCAACAGTTCAACCTCACATTGGGTGAGATAGTCCATGTACCAGAAACACCTGAATTCCACTAGTGCCATGTCATGATTCAGGATTTTAAATTCTGGAAATTGTTGATGGATTTTTAATTCAGCTGTCCATTCCTCTTGGCTATGTGTGTATATGTCTTCATCTCAGCATCCTGTTCTTCTCCACATCCCTCTATTAAATGCCAGTCTACTATTGGGAGGCGTGAGCTTAGTTACTCTTCAAGAATAACTGTTTCAGCTGCTGTTCCATTTCACATCAGAAGCCATTGGCCCACTGCCTGTTAAGCTGACTTTGAAGAAAAGGGCACTGTACCTTTTCTGAGTTGAGAAGGCCACTTCAGGGATGGTGCCATATTGTCCTGGCCTCAGAAGATACCTTTTGATAAAGGCATAACCACACTTATTTTGGCAAAAATCAGTAGTCCTTTGTTTCATGTCTTGTCTGTCTATTTTGTCCTATTGATTCAAGGATACTTTTTTGTCCAGTGGCTAAATTTTGCCACAGTGAAAGTTAACTCCATATGCAGTTTCTTCAATGCCCATATTTTCTCTGAAGTAGATTGGTACTGCCAGGAGCCGACATGTCTCAAAAAAGAAAAATTTTCTAAGTTATAAAAACATTTTAAATGCCATATTCTGTAGATCTCTGAAGAGTTTGAAGATGTCCTGTCTATCTAAAATATATCTGCTCAATTTTTAAAACATATCTAATATGACTACAAGTTCTATTGTAATGTCTAACTGCTAACTTTCATTTCTTTAAATCCTAATAGTTGGTAATAATAACATTCAAGAAAATTGCATTACATTGTTAAATGAACAGTATAAGTACAATTACAAATATACATATAGCATTTTCTAACAATATCAATTTCAATATATATAATTTGTATACAATATAAAACAATCCAATCCAATGTAAAGTATTTAAAACTAGTAATTGTCTTTTTCTTTTCTTTTCTTTTTTTTAAACAAGAACCTTAAATCTAATCTCCTTTGCTTAGCCTTTTTCCTAACCCTTGACAACTTGTAACCAACCCCCCTAAACAATGAAAATTATCCCAGACCCAAAACCCATTAAAAAGACCAAAAAAAACACCCACCCCATACCACCTCTTTGGGAATGTGGGCGTCGTATTCTTAAAATTGCTTCCTGCTGGGTATGGGCAAAGTTATCTTTATCCTGAAAGAAAAAGTTTAGGTTAATTATCAAATTCTAGGAAAGGTAACTATATCCTTCATTATCCAGTCTGTGTATAATGACAAAGTTCAGGGTTTATCTCAAGTCCTTATTCAAGTAGTCTTTGAGACTGGATCATCTCAGCTAGTCATCTCAAAATTGATCTGAGCACCTTGTAGTTCAAAGTTGATCTGTAGATGATGTTTGTCAGCTTAGTGATATTATTAATGTCCACATGGAATTGTTGTTGTTGTGGGGCCCCATCTTCTTTCTGAAGACTTCAGTTGATGTTAGGCCTGGCCGTGATTTCCTGCAGAAAACTGATAAGAGACTTGAACACAAAGACATATATATGCAGCTAATTGAAGCCTTTTTTCTAGAATTAGTTAGTACTCTATATAACCATTCATATCTTAACAAACTTTAAAATGTATATACATATATATATATACATAAATCTTGTAAATTTTGATATAAAATTCATACTTTAAGAAAAGTTTAAAGAATCAGAATAGAATCAAAGAGTTGAGATTAGTAATAGAATAGTCCCTTAATTAATTTGGCTTTTCTACTGTCCCATAGCAGAAGATGGCTCTTTTCTTCTGGCATGATATAGAAAGTTTGCATTTTCCTTTTAACAACATGCTTGAGTTTAAAGAAGGAGAGAGCCATTCTCCAACTCCAAAGTCAGCTTTAAACAATAAAAAATAAATAAAAATAGAAAAAATTAAAATATTAAACAAACAAACAAACATTTAATAAAGTTAAAAAAGGGAGAACTAGGGACTCATCATTCCTCTCCACATTCTATGCTTTCCCTTGTTTTATATATTTTAAATTTTTTTATCAGTGGATTCTTCTAGAGTTTATCAGTGAATTCTGCTGGAGGATCTGATGCAGATAGCACTCGAGGGCTCCTGTTGCAATTCACCCTGGAGCGATGGAAGGATCTTTCTACTAGCACATGGAGGAGACCCGATCTAGTGTTGGTGTGGCCCCTGAGTTTGGTTTATGTCTTTCCTCAGGACAATGAGGTTCCTCTTTGGTTTCTTGAGCACTGAACGCGCCCTGTGGCTGCTGCTGAAGCCCAACATGACAGAGACCTAATGGGTCATCATTAAAAAAATCTACCCTTCTGATGCCAATGGAGATTGAGAGCCCAATATGGCCAGCTTTGGCAATTATTAATGTAAGCCTAGGAACTATAGCCAAAATCCTTTTTTTAAATGTGGATAAACATTTCTCTTTTAAAGAGTTTCCTTTAAAATATCTGATATGTTAAGTGACTTACCAAGTCTGCGTAGAACAGTAGAAATCCGGGGGAATTTCAAAACAGTCACCTAGTGTCCAAGGTGTGAATCCAGAGAGAGAGAGAGAGCTCGAGAGAGAGAGAGAGAGAGAGAGAGAGAGAGAGAGAGAGAGAGAGAGAGAAAGAGAGAGAGAAAGCATAGTTACAAAAAGCTTAAATCCAGCCACATGTTCCTACTTGAGCCAAGTCAAGCCTGGGCTCAGCTTCCTTAAGTTCTGACCACGTGTGTTGGCTTTACAGGCAGGGACCCTGTTCGGCAGGGCAGCCCTGAGTTGTTTGTAGCACTGGCTTTAAGCTAACCACTTGGAGCTATAGTCAGTCCTGCCTGAGGCCAAGCCAACCTAGGCCCAAGCTAGGGAGCCAGCCACCAAGGCGGGAAACTGGACCTGCCACCAAGCCAAGTCAAGCGGTTTTTAATGGATGTTGTCATGTTGGTTGCCAAATGTAGATGTAACCAACCATCTTATTAAATAAGAAACACAGAACCAATGCAAAGAAGAAAGCCAAGAGATCAGAGCTAAGAGTCTTACCACCTGCTGCAGCTAGCCTCTTAAGCCAAGAGACCTCTCCGAAAGGGACCTACTTCCTGTGTGTTTGTCTTTATATAGTCTTTCTGTTCTGCCTTCTCATTGGTTGCAAACCCAAACACATGACTGCCTCATCACTGCCTGTATGTACAGCCCTCCAGGTCTTCTATGGTATTGAGATTAAAGGCATGTGTCTCCAATGCTGGCTGTATCCTTGACCACACAGAGATCTACCTAGCTCTTCTACCAAGTGCTGGGATTAAAGGCATGCACCATGAAAGCCCAGCTCTGCTATGGCTTGCTATTAGCTCTGACCCCCAAGCAACTTTATTAATTAACATACAAATAAAATCACATTTCAGTACAAATAAAATACCACCATACTAGTGAGCTCCAAGTTCATCCACAGACCGCAGATGAAGTGAGGCACTATGGAGAAAGACACCTGATAGCAACACTGAACTCCACAGGCATGCACCCAAACATATGTGACCCTATGAGAGCATGCACCCCACATTCACGTATGCAAAAACACCCCAACAATACAATGGAACATAACAATTTTACTTTTGTGTTTTACATCATCCTTGTTTCCTTTCTGTCACTGATGGAAAACACAAAAGTAAATTTGGGAAGTAATGCCTTTTATTTCTGCTTATAGGTTATAGCCCATCTCTGAAAGAAGTCCGGCCAGGAATTCAAGCAGGAACTTCAGGTAGAAACCATAGATGAATGCTGCTTGCTGGAGTGCTCAGACTCATGCTTCGCTACTAGCTTTCTTCTACTGCCCAGGACCATCTGTCGAGTGAGTGTGCTGCCCAAAGCTATCTGAAATCTGCTACATTAATTAATAGTCAAGACAATCCTCCCAAGACATAACCACAGGACAACAAGCTCTGGACAATCCCTTTACTGAGATTCTTTCCTCAGATGATTCTAGGCTGTACTAAATGGACACTTACAGCTACTTTGGTAATATCACAATATCAAAGAGACTGGCACTATTAGTAGGTGTGGCCTTTTGAAGTACTTGTGATCTTTTGGAGGAAGTAAGTCACAGAGGAGGTGAGATATTAGGTTACAGACACACTCAAGCCACATCCAGTGACACAGACCATTTCCTTGCCTGTAGGTTGAGATGTAGGAATCTTAGTTTTATCTCCAGCACCATGTCTACCAGCACACCACCATGTTGAAACATGATGATAATAGACTAAACCTCTGAAAATGTAAGCCACCCCAGTTAAATGATTTTCCATTCCAAGAGTTGCCATGGTCATGGCATCTCTTCACAGCAATAGACACCCCAACTATGAGAGCTACCTAGGAGAACTGTTATAGAGTAATTTTGTCATATTAAAAATGGTGTAGATGGAGATGTGGCTCAGTGGTAAAGACAATTGCTGCCAAACTTAAGGACTTGATTTGTCCCTGGGGATCCCAAAGTGAAGGTCAAGAACTAAGCCCACCACATTGTCTTCTGACCTCCACACATACAATGGCATGATCACCCAATAAACAAGGAAATGTAGTTTAAAGAAAATAGAAGTGATTGATGTTTGCTGACTTTCTATGGCTGATTATTTCTGTTTGATAATTATCAATTGAGGCCTTGCCTCAATTAGTTGTCCAGAGCTCTAACTCATGAATTCAAATCATCCTGGGTAAATGATATTTCAGATACATTCATTTCCCCCCTTCTTGCTACACTGACATTAGTTGAGCTCAAGTAGAATAGGGAGGTAGAGTAAATATTGATTTTCTTCAGTAATTTTCAAACTTTGTCTCCTGATTATTCTAGCATGCACAAGATGGACTTGTGAAGTGAAGACATTTCAACATCAAAAAAAAAAATCACCTGAGACACTTTATTTTAAAATAATTGTTGGGACACAACCTGATCCTAAAAACCCACACCCAACCCTGTGCTAGTTGTCAGCCAGCAGGAAAGACTCCTGTGGGCAGGCTCACCACCAAAGCCTCCATCAGACATTGCAATCTATAAGACCCACACCATACCCCAAACATACCCATCCCCTTGTGACCCAAGTGGCTTCCAGAGACACAGAATCCACTAGCTCTCATTGGACTGAGAGGTGAGTGACTCTTCTCCTGCCCAGATAGACTCACCTCTATGTCATAGGCCCTAGGACATAACCAGTTCCCAGGAATTCCCATCCATCTCTGCCCTAGTTGCCAGGCAGCAGGGAAGACTAGTGTGGGCAGACTACTCCACCAAACCCCCCTTGGATCCTGCAATCTACAAGACCCATGCCCAACCCCAAACCTAGACAATACCCTCTCACCCAAGTGGCTTCCTGAGACATAGAATCTGCCATCTCTCATTGGACCAAGAGTGGCATCCTGAGACACAGAATCCAACAGCTCTCATTGGGCCAAGCGATCTTATTGAGATAAGAGAGGATTCTGGAGACAAAGGATGCACCAGTTCTGAATGGAATAAGAGCCCTGATAGGACCAAGAGTGGCTCCATGAAACACAGAATGCAACAGCTCCAATTAGACCAAGAGCTAAGATTGGAGCAGAGTGGCCCCCTAAGAAACAGACACAGCAAGCACAGATTGGATCAAGAGTATTCACTCAGACACAGGAAACTTTTACACCAATTAGAGGAAGAGATGGGTAGATGCCAGTAAAAAAAATATGGCCAACAACATAAAAAGCAATATGGCATCACCAGACCCCAGTGTTTGTACAACAGCAAGACCTGAACATCAAAATGAAGAAGAAGAAGAAGAAGAAGAAGAAGAAGAAGAAGAAGAAGAAGAAGGAGGAGGAGGAGGAGGAGGAGGAGGAGGAGGAGAGGAGGAGGGAGAAGAAGAGTGAAGGAGAGAGAAGGAGAAAGAAGAAGAAGAAGAGAAGGAGAAAGAGAAAGAAGAAGAGAGAAGGAGAAAGAAGGATGAAAGAAAAGTAGAAAAAAGAAAGGAGAAAGAAGAATAGGAGGAGAAGGAAGAACCAAGAAGAAGGAGAAGAAGAAGAAAAAGAGGATGAAGAAAAAGAAGTAAAAAGAAAGAAGGAAGAGGATGATGATGAAGAAAAACAAGAACAAGATGGGAAAAGAAAAATGAGGAACAAGAAACAGAAGCAGAAAAAAGAGAAGAACACAAAAAAGAAGAAGGAGGGAGGATGAGGAAGAAAAGAAGAAGGAAAGAAGAACAATAAAGAGGAGAAAGAAGAAGAAGGAGAAGCAGAAAGAAGAAGAAGAAAGGAAAAAGAAGGAGTAGGAGGGAGAAAGAGAAGAAGCTATGGTGATATTTTATTTTGTACTAAAATATTGTTTGTATGTTAATAAATAAAGTTGCAGGGGGTCAGAGCTATTAGCAAGCCATAAAAAGCTGGACAGTGATGGTGCACGCCTTTAAGTCCAGCACTTGGTAGGCAGAGCTAGGTAGATCTGTGAGTTCAGGGATACAGCCAGCATTGGCGACACACGCCTTTAATCTCAAAACCAACAATAGAAAACCTGGGGTCTGTCAGAAAGGCAATGACAAGGTGGACATATGGTTGGGTTTGCAACCAATGAGAAGGCAGAACAGAAAGTCTATATAAAGACTTTAGCACAGGAAGTAGCTCTCTTTCAGAGAGGTAACCAATGCAGGAGGAAGGGTAAGGATTTAGCTCTTAGCTCTGACCTCTTGGCTTTATTCTTTGCATTGGTTTCATGTTTCTTATGTAATAAGACTGTTGGTTACATCTACAAAAAGGAGGAAGAACAACAAGAAGGAGACAGAAGGAAGAAGAGGAAAGAAAAAGAAAGAAGAGGGAAAGGAGGTAAAAGAATAAGGGAGAAAGAGAGGAAGGAGGAGGAAGAAGGAGTAGCAGAAGGAGAAAGTAGAAGAAAAATGAGAAAGAAGAAGAGAGGAGAAAAAAGAATAGGAGGAAGAAGAAGAAGAGAGAAGAAGAAAGAAGAGAGAAAAAGAAAAAGGAGGAGGAAGAAGTAAAGGCAGAAGAAGAAGAATATAGTAGAAAGAAGAAGAAATGACAGATAAGAAGAGGACAAAGAGGAAGAAGAAGAAAGGAAAAGAGAAGAACAAGAACAAGAAGAAGGGAGAGGGAAATTAGGAAAAAGAAAACAGAAGGAAGAAAAAGCAGAAAAATAAGAAATAAGAAGAGAAAAGAAGAAAGAAGGAGGGAGAGAGAGAAGGAAGAAGAATAAAAAGAAGGAGGAGGAAGAGAAGGAGAAAAAAGAAGAACAAAGTAGAAAGAAGAATAGGAGGAAGAGAAGAAAGAAAAAAGAAAAGAAACAATAAAGAGAAGAATAAAAAAGATATAAAGAGGGAGAAAGAAGGAGGAGGAGAAAGAAGAAGAAAGGAGAAGGGGAGGAAGAGATAGAAAAAAGAGAAAAATGAAGAATGTAGAAGTAAAAAGAAGGATGTAGAAGGAGAAAGAAGAGGAGGAGGAGAAGAAAGGAGGAAAAGAAGAAAGGAGAAAAAGAAGAAGAGGAAGGGAAAATGTGGTAGGGAAGAAGAAGAAGGAGCAGGAGGAAGAGGAGGAGGAGAAGAATAAAGAGGAGAAGATGAAGAATGGAGAAGTAGAAATAAAAAGAAACAAAAAGAATAAGAAGAAAGGATAAAGAAAGAAGAAGGTTGAGGGAGAAAGAGAAAGAGGGAGAAAAAAAAGAAAAAGAACAAGAAGAGGAAGAGGAAAAACAAAGAAAGAAACAAAGTAAAAGAACAAAGAAGGAGGAGAAGGAAGAAGGATAAAGTAGAAGACAACAGATATAAGAAGAAAGGAGAAATAGAAAGAAGACAGAAGGGAGAGGAAGAAAGAAGGACAGAGAGGAAGGAGAAGAAGGAGGAGGAGAAGGAGAAGTAGGACAAGGAGAAGATGAAAAATGGAGAAGTAGAAATAACAAGGAAGAAAAAGAATAAGAAGGAGAAAGAAGAAGAAAGGAGAAAGTGAGAAGAAGGTTGAGGGAGAAAGAGAAGGGAGAAGAAGAACAAGAACAAGAAGAACAAGAACAAGAAGAACAAGAAAAGAAGAACAAGAACAAGAAGAAGAGGAGGAGAGGAGAGGCAGGAGGAAGAGGAAGGCAAAGAAGAAGAAGAAAAAGAAGAAGAGG
>NW_023504826.1:0-25921 GCF_004664715.2 Peromyscus leucopus | reverse complement strand
AACAACTCTCATGAACATAGATGGATATATACTCCAAGAAATACTGGCAAACTAAATTCAAGAACAAATCAAAATATCATCCACCATGATCAAGTAGGCTTCATCCAAGAAATGCAGTCATGGTTTAATATAGAAAAATCTGTGAGTATAATCCATCATATAAGCAAACTTAAAGAAAAGAAATACACGATATTCTCATTAGATTCTGAAAAAGCCTTTCACAAAATCCAACACCCCTTCATGATACCCTCAAGGTCTTAGAGAAAGAAGAAATACAAGGAACATACCTAAACATAATAAAGGCATTTACAACAAGCAACAGCCAACATGAAATTAAATGGATAAAAACTCAAATATCCAATATATACATACTGTACACAAGAAATTAAACAAAAGATAAATTCTCATCTGATAAAGGTCTAATATTAAAAATATGCATATGGAACATAATTAGATAAGTAAAACAAAAATTCTCATCTTATGCATGCTTTATATCTAAAATATACATATTAAAAACAGGATATGAGATATATAAAACAAAAATTCTCAACAGATGAAGGTCTAATATCAAAAAAATACATACTGAACACAAGAAATCACATCAATAAAACAAAAAACTTCACCTGATAAAGGTCTAATTTTGAAATATACATATAGAGAACAAGAAATAAGAAAAACAAAACAAAATTCTCACATGATAAAGATCAAATATGAAAAGTATACTTATTAAACAAAAGAAATTAAATAAAACAAAAATTCAGAACTGATAAAGGTCTAATATCAAACATATCCATATTGAACATAACTATATAAATAAAAAATAATTCTCATCTAATAAAGTATTATATCCAAAATATACACACTGAATACAAGAAATTAATTAAATAAAAATTCTCACCTTATAAAGAACTCATATCTAAAATATGCATATTGAACACAAGAATTCAAACATATAGAACAAAACTTCTCATCTGATAAAGGTCATTATTAATATATACATAGTGAATTCATGAAATAAGAAAAAACAAAATTCTCACCAGTAGGTCTAATATCCAAAGTATGCATATTGAACACAAGAAATTAAACAAAACAAAAATTCTCATCTGCTTAAGGTCTAATATTCAAAATAGACACAGAACAGAATATATCAGACAAATAAAACAAAATTCTAATCAGATAATGTTCTAATATCAAAATTATACTTATTGTACACAAGAAATCATATAAAACAAAATTTCACACCATTAAATTTTGAATATTCAAAATATACATATTGAATACAAGAAATCAGATATATAAAACATAAATTGTCACGTGATAAAGGTCTAATATCCAACATACTTTTATTGAAGCAAGTAAATTAGAATAAACAAGAATTTCACATGTGAAGTTCTCATATACAAAATACATCTATTATACAGCAGATATCAGATAAATAAAACAAAAATTCCCACATGATAAAAGTCTAATAAACAAAATATACATATTAAACACAAGAAAACAGAAAAACAAAACAAAAATTTCTCATCTGATAGAAGTAAATATCAAAAATATACGTATTTAACACGAGAAATAGAATAAAAAAACAAAAATTCTCATCTGATAAAGGTCTGATATACAAACATATACGTGGATCCCAAGAAATCAGATAAATAAAACAAATATTCTCAACTGATAAAGTTCTAACTATAAAAATACCCATACTGAACACAGAAATTAAATAAAACAAAAATTCTCATCAGATAAAGGTCTAATATCCCAAATTTACATATTGAACATAATTAGATAAATAAAAATACTCATCTGATAAAGGTCTAATATCAGACGTATAGTTATTTAACACAATAAATTAAATAACACCAAAATTCTCCTCTGATGAAGTTCTAATATCCAAAATATAATTATTGCACACAAGAAATCAGAAAAACAAAAAATCTCACCTGATAACATTCTAATATCCAAAATATACATATAGAACACAAGAAATTTGAAAACCATATTTGTCTTTCTGAGTCTGTGTTAACTCACTCAAGGTGTTTTTTCTAATTTCATCCATTTGCCTGCAAACCTCATGATGTCATTGTTTTTCTCTGATGAGTAGTACTCCATTGTGTATATGTACCACATTTTCTTTATCCATTCTTTAGTTGAAGGGCAACTAGGTTGTTTCCATGTTCTGGCTATTACAAAAAAATGCTGTTACGAACATAGTTGCAGATGTGTCCTTGTGGTATGATTGAGCATTCCTTGAGTATATGTATGTACTCACTAATAAGTGGATACTTGATGTAAAGCAAAGGATAACCAGACTGCAACTCACAACGTCAGGGAGGCTAAAGACACAGTGATTACCCAACAACAGAGAAATGGATGAGATCTACATGAGCAAACTGGACATGAGGGGAGGGATATGGAGAACAAGGGTCTGGGAAAAGACAGCTTAGAGGAGCGGAGATCCCAGCTGGATCAAGAACAGAGAAGGAGAACAAGGAAAGAGACACCATGATAAATGAAGACCCAATGGGAATAGGAAGAAGCAGAGTGCTAGAGAGGTCCCCAGAAATCCACAAAGATATCTCCACAATAGACTAGTAGAGAGAGTGCCCGAGCAGATCTACTCTGGTGATCAGATGGCCGACCACCCTAACTGTCATGATAGAACTCTCATCCAGTTTCTGATGGAAGCAGATGCAGGGCTCCATGGACAAACTCCAGGTGGAGCTCCAGGGGTCCAATCAGTGAGAGAGAAGAGGGATTCTATGAGCAAGAGATATGGAGACCATGATTGGAAAAAGCACAGGGACAAATAGCAAAACTAGTGGAAACATATGAACTATGAACCAATAGCTGAGGAGGCCATATGGAACTGGACTAGGCCCTCTGGATAAGTGAGACAGTTGATTAGCTTGAAATATTTAGGAGGCCCCCAGGTTGTGGGACTGGGACTTGTCCTTAGTGCATGAGCTGGCTTTTTGAACCTAGGTTCTACGCTGGGAATTTGCTCAGCCTGGGTGAAGGGAGGAGGTGACTGGACCTGCCTCAACTGTTAATCTACCAGGCTCAGTTGAATCCCCAGGGGGAGACCATATCTTGGATTAGGTGGGAATGGGGCATGGGTTGGGGGGGAAAAGAGGTGAGAAGAGGGAGGACAGAAGAATCCTTGGCTGATATGTAAAATTAAATTAATTATTAAAAAATTTTAAAAAAATTACCACTTCCCCCCCCAAAATCAGATAAACAAAACAGAAATTCTCAACTGATAAAGGTCTAATATCCAAAATATACATATTGAACACAAGAAATTGTAAGGCAAAACAAATATTCTCATGTGATGAAAGTCTAATATTAAAAATTTACTTATTAAAGACAAGAAATTAAACAAAAACAAAAATTCTCAACAGATAAATGTTGAATATAAAAATATAGATACTGATCCAAAGAAATCACATAAATAAAACAAATTTTCTCTTGTAATAAAGGTGTAATATCCAAAAATATAAATATTGAATATAATTAGATAAACAAAACAAAAACACTCATCTAATAAAAGTCTATTATGCAAAATATACATATGAAACAGAAGAAATTTAAAAATATCTCATCTGATTAAGGTCTAATATCCAAAATACATATTGAACCCAAGAAATCAGATAAATAAAACAAAAATTTTCATCTGAAAAAGGTCTAATATTTACATCTTTAACTAAGTCAGATAAATAAAACAAAAATTTTCATCTCATAAAAGCCTAATAACTTATAAAGGTCTAATATCCAAAATATACATATTGAACATAGTTAGATAAATAAAACAAACATTTTCATCTGGTAAAGTTTTAATATTGAACAATATACTTATTGAACACAAGAAATCACATAAATAAATCAAAAATTCTCATTTGAAAAGGACTAATATCCAAAATATACATGTTGAACCCAAGAAATAAGATAAATAAATCAAAATTTTTCATCTGTTAAAGGTCTAAAATCAAAAATATTCATATAGAACATAATTAGGAAAATGAAAAAATTCTCTTCTGATAAAAGTCTAATACTATAACATATACTAAACATAGGAGATTAAATAAAACAGAAAAATTATCTGATAAATATCTAATATTCAAAATATTTATATTGTACAAAAGAATTCAAATAAAACAAAAATTCTCATGTGATAAAAGTCTAATAACTAAAATATAGTTTTGAACACAAGAAATTAAATAAAATAAAAATTCTCATCTGATATAGGTCAAATAGAAAAAAATACTTTGAACACAAGAATTCAGATAAACCAAACAAAAATTCTCATCTGAAAAATGTCTAATATCCAATATGTACAAATTGAACATAGGAAATCATAAAGAGGACAAAGTTTTCATGAAATAAAAGTCAAATGTCAAAAATATACTTATTGAACACAAAAAATTAAATAAAAGAAAAATTCTCTGCAGTTAAGGTTCTAATATCCAAAATATACATATTAATGATAAGAAAACAGATAAATAAAACTAAAATTATTACCTGTTAAAGGATTAATAACCAAAATACACATTGAACATCAAAAATCAGTTAATAAAACAAAAATTGTTGTCTAATAATGGTCAAAATTCAAAAATGTATTTACTGTACACAAGAAATTAAATAAAACAAATTTTTCCCTCTGAGAACATTCTAATATCCAAAATATACATATTGAACACAAGAAGTTCAATAAAACAAAAATTCTCCTCTAATAGAAGTCTAATATAAAAATATACATATTGAAGACAAGAAATTAGATAAATAAAACAAAAATTCTTATTTGATAAAGCTCTAATATCAACAATATCATTATTGAACACAAGAAATTAAATAAAACAAGAATTCCAATCTAATAATGTTTAATATCAAGAATACATATATTAAACATAATCAGAAAAATTAACCTAAAATTCTCATCTGATAAAAAAGTAATCTCAACAATATACATATTCAACACAAGAAATCATAAAAAGAAGATGAAATTCTCATGTGATAAATGTCAAATATTAAACATATAGTTATTGAACACAAGAAATAAAATAAAACAAAAATCCTCAGCTAATAAAAGTCTAATATCTGTCAAATGTAGGTGTTGATGAAGACCTTTTCCCATTCTGTAGGCTGTTGCTTTGCCATGTTAACCATATCCTTTGCTCTACAAAAGCTTCTCAGTTTCAAGAGGTCCCATTGATTGATTGTTTCTCTCAGTTTCTGTGCTACTGGTGTTATATTTAGGAAGTGATCTCCTATGCCAATGTGTTCAAGACTACTTCCAACTTTCTCTTCTAGTAGGTTCAGAGTAGCTGGATTTATGTTGAGGTCTCTGATCCACTTGGACTTAAGTTTTGTGCATGGTGACAGATATGGATCTATTTGTAGCCTTCTACATGTTGACATCCAGTTATGCCAGCACCATTTGTTGAAGATGCTTTCTTTTTTCCATTGTAAAGTTTTGGCTTCTTTGTCAAAAATTATATGTTTATAGGTGTGCAGTTTAATGTCAGGGTCTTCAATTTGATTCCATTGGTCCACATGTCAGTTTTTACACCAGTACCAAGCTGTTTTTATTACTATAGCTCTATATTAGTGCTTGAGGTCAGGGATCGTGATGCCTCCACAGGTTGTTTTATTGTACAGGATTCTTTTGGCTGAGAGAAAGGTGATATCCAAAATATATAAAGAACTCAAGAAATTAGACATCAAAATGCCCAACAGTCAAATAAGAAATGGGCTATAGAACTAAACAGAAATTCTCAACAGAGGAAACTCAAATGGCTGAAAGAAATTTAAGGAATTGCTCAACATCCCTAATTATCAGGGAAATGTAAATCAAAATGACTCTGAGATACCACCTTACACCTGTCAGAATGGCTAAGATCAAAAACACTGAAGACACCTTATGCTGGAGAGGATGTGGAGCTAGGGGAACACTCCTCCACTGTTGGTGGAAATGCAAGCTTGTACAACCACTTTGGATATCAATATGGCACTTTCTTAGAAAATTGTGAATCAATTTCCCCCAAGATCCAGGTATACCGCTCTTGGTCATATACCCAAGGAATGCTCAATCATACCACAAGGGCACTTGCTCAGCTATGTTCATATCAGCACTGTTTGTAATAGCCAGAACCTAGAAAAAACCTAGATGCCCTTCAACTGAAGAATGGATAAAGAAATTGTGGTACATATACACAATGGAATACTACTCAGCAGAGAAAAACAATGACATCATGAGGTTTGCAGGCAACTGGATGGATCTCGAAAAAAATTATCCTGAGTGAGGTAACCCAGACTCAGAAAGACAAACATGGTATGTACTCACTCATAGGAGAGTACTAGATGTGGAACAAGGATAACTGGACTGTAACTCACATCTGTATGTAACTTGATCTGTATGGGAGGCATCTAGGCAGTGGAACTGGGTCTTGTACTCAGTTCACGAGTTGGCTGTTTGAAACCTGGGGCTTACATAGGCACACTTGGCTCAGCCTGAGAGGAGGGGACTGGACCTGCCTGGACTAAATCTACCAGGGGAGTTTGCCCTGGAGGAGATGGGAATGGGGGTTGGCTGGAGGGAAGGGGTGAGAGGGGGGAGAAAAAGGGAATCCGTGGCTGATATGTAAAATTAAATTAAATTATAAAATAAAAAAGTCTAATTTCAAAATATACATATTGAACAAAGAATTTACTCATATGGGTGTGTGTGTGCCCGTGCGCGCGCGCGCGCACACACACACAAACACACACACACACACAGCCTCATCACCACTTTCATGACAGTCAATTGTTTATTTTTTTGGTCCATGCAGCAGTATTTCTGGGAATTGAGTCTTTTGTGAGAATCATTTGGCATTCAATCACTGATTCTCTTTCTGAATCTGCAGTCCAATGATGGAGTTGGATCACTCACACATCACACACCTGCTTGCAACTATGAGAGAGATGAAATGAACAGGTTGAGGGAGTAAGTTCAAAGTCCAGCAGCATTTGGATTTTGCACATTTTCTTTCCAGGGTTAATGTACGATCACAGTGGGGACAGCAGCTTACAAGAAGGAGTGCCCCCTGCAAATGTCAAGTGAATCATTCTCTTTGTCACCTCGTTGGGTGGCATGTGGCCTTCTTCCTCCCATTCTCTGCATGCCATTGTGGCCTTTTCACTTTGACAAGCTCTTGGTTGACACTTATAGATACCTCAGTGGGAGTTGGGCAGAAGTGTTTACTGTGTGTTCTGTTCTGTTTTGTTTTGTCCTCTCCCATATCAGTTGACCAAATTCCCTATCTGATGCTCTCCAATATGTGGGAACCACAGTATCAATAACACTAGGGTAATAGTAAATATATCATCACTTTTGAACGTGATACCCATATCACAGCTGAGGGGCCTGAACTACTCTCCATGTCAGTATGTAGCTGTGCCATGCTGAGAGGTCTTGAGCTCTGCCCCCTGACCCAGCATCAGTGATTTTTGTTTCTGAAGCTTCTGGACTCTGTCCCAGCTAATTGTGGGGTTCCCTTCATCCTTCCATTTGTGTGGTCTTTTAACATGAAGTGGTATCATTCTAAGTAGAGGATTGTGTCATACATGGTGATCCTTTTATAGAACTAAGTGTTTCACTGGTTCTTTTGTATGGTTTGTTCAGGTTTGATTTAATTAGTATTGGCTGGGCATTCTCTTGTGCTGTATGGGTTGAGATTCAGAACTCATTCACATGAGTTCTGATCTTTGTTGTTTCTTTCTGACTAATGATATTTCATTTTTATGTTTTCAACCCATAGTTATTTGTATATGAACTCACACACATAGCATTCACTCAGCTGTGCACACACTGTAACTCACATGTAGATGGTGGATGGGAATAGTTTACTAGAGTTCATTGCCTTTATTCTACCTTTCTTCCCAGGGGTTAAATTCAGACTTGTTGGCATGTACCTTTCTTTGCTGAACCATCTATTGGTCGCTAAATTTTAAATGTTTACCTTTATACCAATAGACTGCAACTTTCCTCTTGCATCACCTTTTTTTGTAGAATCCAATGTTCTGTTATTTTTGTACATATCAAGAATGTTATGATTTATTCCAACCACCATTTGTGTCCAAAGACACAGTTGCCCATGAACCCGACAGCTGACACTTCCAAAGCCATGTCATCAACCCAAATCAAATGGATATCTTCTGCTTAAATGCAGCCAATCCAGAAAAACAGGTAGACAACTTGAAATAAAGACCCCCCTACTGGAACAGAGGCCATGCTAGCCACCAGAAATCCATGTAACCTGCCCTCTTTTGAACCTCCTGTGTTTTTTCAATAACCCCCAAAACTATCCTCAATCCCACTTCTCTCTTCATCTCTGTGTTGTAGCCTCCAACTTCTGTTATTTTCTTTCTCTAACCAAAGGACATACAATGTGCCAGATGTCATGTAGGCCACCTGCCCATGACCTCCCTACTTTCTCAGTGCCTCCTCAGCCCTATCCCCAAACTTTCTCCTCTCTTCCATTTTGGCATCCTCAAACTTGAGCAGACACTCATTGCTGGAACAAATGCCACATGTAATGCAAGATTTCAAGCCCACAACTTGGGATGCAAACCCCTGTTCAAACATAGGCCACACAGAATAGAAGACCAGCGAGCAAATATAAACCAAAGAATAAAACACCATCCAAAAACAATCAAACTGAGAAATCACCACCAAGATCCACAATCACCTCAAATTCACAAACATGGACACTAGCATAAGAAAATAATCAACAACACCTGGAGCAATATGTCACTACCAGATTCCAGCTGTCCTAGTACAAGAAGACCTTGACATTTCATCATGGAGAAGTGGAGATCAGGAAAGACATCAAGAAAGGGAGATGGATAGGGATAATGAAAAAAATATTGAGAAGCACGTCATGAAGAAATGATCAAGAATTCATCAGGAAGGACATTGAATAGAAGGGAAAGATTATTCATCAGGAAGTATATTGAGAATGGAACTTTGTGAAAGACATTGAGAAGTGGAGATTTAGAAGGATAGAAGGAGAAGAATATCAAGGGCATCGAAAGAAGAGATCGGGAATTCATTGGGAAGGAAATCAAGAAGGGACATTCGAGAAGGGGAGAAAGAGAAGAATATTGAGGATAACTGAGGAGAGGAGATCAAGAAGGACATCAAAAAGTAGAGATCAATAAGAGGAAAATGAGAATATTGAGAAGTATATAGAGAAGAACAGATTGAGAATTCATCTAGGAAAAACATCTAGAAGGTGAGATCGAGAAGATGAAAACAAGAACACTATCAAGACGGATATTGAGAAGAAGTGATTGGGAATTCGTCGAAAAATATGTAGATATGGGGAGAACGAAAAGGACAATGAGAAAGAGATCGAGAAGGAGAGATCAAGAAGAGGAGAATGAGGAGAATTTGATGTGTATCAAGAAGAAGAGATTGAGAAATCATTGAGAAGGACATTCAGAGAGGAGAAAGATAAGACAAAAAGGAGGGGAAATTGAGAAGGGGAGAACAAGAAAAATATCAAGAAGGTCATTGAGAACAGGAGATTGAGAATGTGAGGAGAAACATAAAAAGAAGGTCATCCAGAATGGCAGATTGAGAATATAGAGAAGGACATCGAGATGAAGAGATTAAGTATTCATCAGGGTAGGATATCAAGAAAGGGAGATCGGGAACCACATCCAGAATGGCAGATGGAGAAGGGGAGTACAAGAAGAATATCAAGAAGGAAATCAGGAAGAAGAGATCGAGAATTCATTAGGAAAGAATTCGAGAAGGGGTGATTGAGAAGGGGAGAATGAGAAATATATCAAGAAGGAAATCATGAAGAAGAGATCGAAAATTCATTGGGAAGGACATCGGGAAATGGATCTTGGGAATGACATCAAAAAGGGTAGATTATGAACAATATATAGAAAAACATTGAGAAAAAGTGATTGAGAGTTCATTGGGAAGGACATCGTGAAGGATAGATTGACAAAGACAACAAGAAGGAGAGACTGAGAAAGGGAGATCAAGAATAGTAAACAAGCACATTGAGAGAAGAGATCAAGAATTTATTGTGAAAGACATTGAGAATGGGAGATCAAGAAGGAAAACAAGAATTTAGAACAAGAAGGGGAGAACAAACAGAATATCAAGAAGGACTTCGAGATGGGTAGATTCAAAACTGAAAAACAAGAAAAATCCCGAGAAGGACATCAGAAGGGGAGAATGAGTAGATTATCAAGAAGGACATAAATGGAGACGAGATCGAGGATTTATCAGGTAGGGGGTCGAAAATAGGTGACCGAGAAGGGCACGGAGAAGAGGAAATCATGAAGGGAAGAATGAGAAGAATATTGAGAAGGTCATCGAGAAAAAGAGATTGAGAATTCATCAGGAAGGACATCAAGAATGGGAGATTGGAAAGGACATCAAGAAGTGGAGAATAAGAACATTATCATGAAGGACTTCAAGAAGAAATGATGAAGAATTCATTGGGAAGGACATTGAGAAGAATAGATCAGCAAGGACATCAAGAACAGGAGATTGTGAAGGGTAGAACAAGCAGAAAATGAAAAAACACATTGAAATGAAGAGATCAAGAATTCATTGTGAAGGACATCGAAAAGAAGAGATCCGGAAGGAAAACAAGAATGGGAGATTGAGAAGGGGAGAACTAGAAGAATATTGAGAAGGACATCGAGAAAATAGATTGAGAATTAGTCACGAAGATCATAAAGAAGGAGAGACCAAGGAGAGATAGAGAAGAATATTGAGAAGGACTTTGAGAATGGGAGAAGTCAAATGGGAGAATGAGTAGAATAATGAGAAGATATCGAGAAGGGGACATAGAGAAGGGGAGAATGAAAAGAATATCAGGAAAGGTGTCAAATAAAAGAGATATAGTCATCAGGAAGGACATACAGAAGAGATCAGGAATGACATTGAGAAGGATAGATCAAAAAAGGGAGAACAAGAAGAATATGAAAAAGGACATTGAGGGCTAGAGAGATGGCTCAGAGGTTAATAGCACTGCTTGCTATTCCAAAGGTCCCGAGTTCAATTCCCAGCAACCACATGGTGACTCACAACCATCTGTAATGAGATCTGGTGCCCTCTTCTGGCCTGCAGCCATACATGCAGGCAGAACACTGTATACATAATAAATAAATAAATATAAAAAAAAGGTATGTGCCACCATATCTGGAAAAAAAAAGAAAAAGAAAGAGGACATTGAGAAGAAGAGATTGAGAATTCATTGTGGAGGACATCATGAAGGGGAGATCAGGAAGCATATCAAGAAGGGGAGATCTAGAAGAGAAGAACTAGAAGAATATCAAGAAGGAAATTGAGATGAAGAGATCAAGTATTCATGGGGAAAAACATCGAGAAGGAGAGATCGAGAAAGGAGAATAAGAAGAATATTGAGAATGATATCGAGAAGAAGAGATCGAGAATTCATTAGGAAGGATATGGAGATGGGGAGTTTGAGAATGACATTAAGAAGAGGAGATTGAAAAGGGGAGGTCGAGAAGCATATCTAGAAAGACTCAAGGAGAAGTGCTCAAGAATTCATTAGCAATTACATCCAGAAGGATAGGTCAGGAAGGACTGAAGAAATGGAGATTGAGAACCCTAGAATGAGAAGATTTTCAAACAGGACATCAAGAAAGAGAAATCAAGAAGAGGAGATTGAGAAGAATATTATGAAAGACATCTAGAAGATGAGATCAAGAATACATCAGGAAGGATATCAAGAAGGGGAGATCAGGAATCACATGGGGAAGGAGAGATTGGTAAGAGGAGAATGAGAGGAATATCAAGGAGGAAATCAAGAAGGAAATCAAGAAGAAGAGAATGGGAATTCATCAGGAATGAAATTGACAATTAGAGATCTAGAATGACATCAAGAAGAATAGATTGAGAAGAGAAAAAGTAGAAGCATATCAAGAAGGAAACAGAAAAGAAGAGATTGGGAATTCATTGGGAAGGACATCGAAAAGTGGAATTCTGGAAGAACATCATGAAGGAAGATTGAAAAGGGGAGATCGTGAAATATATCAAGAAGGACACTGAGACGAGATTAAGAATTCATCAGGAAGGATATCGAGAAGGATAGATCAGGAAGAACAGCGAGAAGGGGAGATTGAGAAGGGAAGAATGAGAAAAATGTCGAAAAGGATATAGAGAAGGGGAGATTGATAAGGGGAGAATAAGAAGAATATCCAGAAGGACATTGAGAAGAAGAGATGAAGAATTCATCAGGAAGGACATTGAAAAGGGGAATTCGGGAAGGACATAGAGAAGTGAATATTGAAAAGGGGAGATGAAGAATATCGAGAAGGACATTGAGATGAAGAGATCAAGAATTTATCAGGAAGAATATCGAGAAGGGGAGATCAAGAACCACATCAAGAATGGGAAAAGGAGAGGGGGAGTATGAGAAGATCAAGAAGGAAATCAAGAAGAAGAGATTGAGAAATCATCAGAAAAGAATTCGAGAAGGGGAGATCAAGAAAAGGAGAATGAGAAGTATATCCAGAAGGAAATCGAGAAGAGATCAAAATTTCATTGGGAAGGACGTCATGAAAGTGAGGTCAAGAAGGGAATAATGAGAAGACTATCAAGAAGGACTTTGAGGAGAAGAGATCCAGAATTCATCTGAAAGGACACCAACAATGGAAAACCAAGAAGGACATTGAGAAGAGGAGATGATGAAGGGGAGAATGAGAAGAATATCGAGAAGAAGAGATTGAGAATTCATCAGGAATGACCTCAAAAAGAAGAGATTGGGAAGGATATCGAGAGGTGGAGAATGAGAAGATTATCGAGAAGGACATTGAGAGGAAGAAATAAAGAATTTATTGGGAAAGACATTGAGAAGGGGAAAATGGGAATGACCACAAAAATAGGAGAATGAGAAGTGGGAAACAAGAAGAATATTGAGAAGGACATCAATGGGCTGAACGAGAAGGGGAGAACAAGAAGGGGATATTGAGAAGTGGAGACTGAGAAGAATATCAAGAAGGATGTTGAGATGAAGAGATTGAGAATTCATCAGGAAGGACATGAAAAGGTGTCGGGAAGGACATCCAGAAGGATAGATTGGCAAGAACATCAAGAAGCGAATATCAAGAATGGTAGAATGAAAAGACTATCAAGAAGCAAATTTAAAAGAAGAGATCAAAAATTCATTGTAAAGGACATCGAAAAGGGGAGATCAGGAATGACAACAAGAATGAGAGATCGAGCAGGGTATAATGAGAAGAATATTGAGAAAGACTTCAAAAAAGAAGATTGAACATGTAAGAATGAGAATAATTTGTAGAAGGACATAGAGAAGAAGAGTACAAGATTTCATCTGGAAGAACATCAAGAAGGATAAATAGGTAAGGTCATCAAGAAGGGGAGATCAAGGAGGGTAGAATGAAAATAAAAGGAAAAGAAAGAAGGGTAGAATGAGAAGAATATCAAGAAGCGCATCGAAAATAATTTTTAGAGAATTCTTTGGGAAGGACATTGAGAAATGGAGATCGGGAAGTATATTGAAAATGGGAGATCAAGAACTCACTGAGGAAGATATCAAGAAGGGGAGATCAGGAAGTATATTGAGAAGTGAAGATTGAGGGTGCAAGAATGAGAAACATATCAAGAAGGACATTGATAAGAGATCAAGAATTTATTGGGAAGGCCATTGAGAAGGTGAAATCGTGAAAGACAATGCAAACTGGAGATTGAGAAAGGAAGAATGAGAAGAATATCAAGAAAGACATTGATAAGGGGGGATTGAGAATGGGAATGAGATGAATATCAAGAAGGATATTGAAAAGAAGAGAACATGAAAACACTGGGAAGGACAATGAGAAGAGACATCGAGAAGGACATCAATAAAGAGAAATTGAGAAGAGGAGAACAAGAAGAACATTGAGAAGGACATCCAGAAGCAGTGATCAAGAATTCATTGAGATGGACATCAAGAAGGATAGACTGGGAAGAATATCAAGAAGGAGAGATTGAGAAGGGTATAACAAGAAGAATATCAAGAAGGACACTGAGAGGAAGAGATCATCGAAAAGAACATCAAGAAGGGGAGATCAGGAAGCACTTCGAGATGCAAAGATTAAGGATAAAATGAGAATAATATCGAGAAATACATTGAGAAGTGATGGTGAATTAATTGTGAAGGACATTGAAAAAGATAGATCTGGAAGAATATCAAGAAGGGGAGATCGAGAAGGGTAGAAAGTGAATAAAAAGGACATTGAGAAGAAATCAAGAATTCATTGGGAAGTACATTGAAAAGGGGAGATGAAGAACAGGAGAATGAGAAGAATATCAAGAATGATATCGAGAAGAAGAGATTGAGAATTCATAAGGAATGACATTGACAATTCGAGATCTAGAAGGACATTAAGATGAAGATATCAACAAGAGAGGAAGAAGAAGGATTTCAAGAAGGAAAACAAGAAGAAGAGATCCATAATTCATTGAGGAGGACATTGAAAAGTAGAATTCAGGAAGAACGTCATGAAGAAAAGATTGAAAGGGGGAGGTTGAGAAGAATATTGAGAAGGACATTGAGAAAAAGTGATTGAGAATTCAATAGAGAGGACATAGAGAAGGATAGATCAAGAAGGACAGCAAGAAAGTGAGATCAAGAAGGGAAGAATGAGAAAAATATCGAAAGGGATATTGATAATGGGAGATAGAGAAGGGGAGAACAAGAAAAATATTGAGAAGGAAATTGAGAAGAGATCGAGACTTATTCTGGAAAGGCATTGAGAAGGGGAGATCTGGAAGCACATTGATAAGGGGAGATCAAGAATGGGAGAACAAGAAGAGGATCAAGAAGGAAATTTTGAAGAAGAGATGGAGAATTTATTGGGAAAAACATCAAGAAGGGGGGTTGAGAAGGGTACAATGAAGAGAATATTGATAAAGATATCAAGAAGAGATTGATAATTCATCAGGAAGGACATCTAGAAGGGAAGATCGAGAAGAATATCAAGAAGGACTTCTAGAAAAAGCAATTGAGAATTCAATAGAAATGACACTGGAAAGGATAGATCAAGAAGGACAGTGAGAAGGGGAGATTGAGAAGGACAGAATGAGAGAAATATCAAAAAGGATACTGAGAATGGGAGATTGAGAAGGGGAGAACAAGAATATTGACAAGGACGTTTGAAAGAAGAGATCACGATTTCATCTGGAAGGACTTCAAGAAGGGAAGATAGAAAAGGGCATGGAGAAAGGGAGAATGAGAACAATATCAAGATGCAAATCAAGAAGAAGAGATTGAGAATTCATCAGGAAAGACATCAAGAAAGGGAGACGAGAAGTGCAGAGTGAGAAAAATATCAATAAGGACATCAAGAAGGGTATATCGGGAAGGACATCGATCACAGTAGTTCGAGATGAATATCGAGAAGGCATGGAAAAAAGTGATTGAAAGTTCATAGGGAAAGAAATCAAGAAGGGGTGATCAGGAAGGACAACAAGAAGAGGATATTGAGAAGGGAAGAATGAGAAGATTACAAAGACGGACATCGATAAGGGGAAACAAGGCGAAAAGGAGAACAAGAGCACTGAAATGACATGGTGAAGAAGTGAATGAGAAATCATTGAGATGGACATCAAGGACAGATGTGGAAGAACCTCAAGTAAGGGAGATCAAGAAAGGTAGAACAAGAAGAATCTCAAGAAGGTCATTGAGAAGAAGAGATCGAGAATGTATCAGGAAAGACATCAAGAAGGGGAGATTGAGAAGAGGAGAATGAGAAGAATATTGAGAAGGAATTAGAGAACAAGAGATTGAGAATTCTTCTGTAAGGATCAACAGTGGAAGATTGAGAAGGACATCAAGAAAAGGAGATCATGAAGGGGAGATTGAGAAGAATATCAAGAAGGATATTGAGAAGATAGATCGAGATTTCATCAGGAAGGACAACAAGAAGGTTCGAGTGGGAAGAACATCGAGAAGGAGAGAATAGGATGGGTAGAACAAGAATATCAAGAAGGACATCGAGAAGAAGAGATTAATAATTCATTGGGCAGGAGACTGAGGAGGGGAAATCGGGGAAAAAACAAGAATGGGAGATTGAGAGAGGGAGAATGAGAAGAATATCATGAAGGACATTGAGAAGGGTAGATGGAGAAGGGATGAACAAGAACATTGAGAAGGACATCAAGAAGAAGTGATGTAGAATTCACTGAGAAGGACATCAAGAACTAGATGCAGAATGGGAGATAGAGAAGAATACGAGAATGTCATCAAGAAGGGTAGATCGAGAAGTGGTGAATGAGAAGAATATCAAGAAATAGGTGGAGAAAAAGGTATCGAGAATACATCAGGAAGGACATTGAGAGGAGAAATCAGGAAGGACATTGAGGAGAACGAGAAGGGGAGAACATGAAGAATATAAAAAAGTACATCGAGAAAAATATATTGAGAATTCATCAGGAAGGATATTGAAAAGGGGTGATCAGAAAGCAAATGAGAATGGAAGATCGAGAAGGGGAGAACAAGAGGAATATCAAGAAGGAAATCAAAAAGAAGAGATCCAGAATTCATCAGGAAAGACAGGAAGGGGGGAGAATGAGAAGGGGAGAATGAGAAAAATATAGAGAATTATGTTGAGAAGAGATCTATAATTCATCAGGAAGAACTTTGACAATGAAAGATGGAGAAGGATAATAGAAAAGAGGAGATAGAGAATGGGAGATATTAAAGAATATCGAGAAGGACTTGGAGAAAAAGAGATCCGGAATTCATCACGAAGAACATTGAGAAGGGGAGATCGAGAATGGGAAAACAAGAAAATATTAAGAAGATAATTGAGAAGAAGTAATCTAGAACTCATTGGAACAGAAATCTCAAAGGATATAAAGAAGAACATCATGTGGCCCACAGCTCCCATCCTGCCCCCGACTTCCCTTCTGGACCAGAGGTGAGTATCTGGGTCCAACCCGGACCCCATCCCTGGGAAACAGCCACTCCGGGAAGATTTGCCAAACTTGGCCCCAGGTTCTGGCCACCGGGCAGGTCCCCTTCTAGCCTCACTGGGAGGGATCCCCTTTTCCAAGGCCCCCCTGGCAGCCCCTGCAATCTCCGTGCCCTGCCCCCACGCCCATCTGCCAGAGACCCCAGCCACATTCTGAGACTTAGAGACCAGTCCCCAGCTCCCATCCTGCCCCCGACTTCCCTTCTGGAACAGAGGTGAGTATCCTGGCCCAACACAGAACCCATCCCTGGGCAACAGCCACTCTGGGAAGACCTGTCCAACTTGGCCCCAGGTTCTGGCCACTGGCCAGGTCACCTTCTAGCCCCACTGGGAAGGATCCCCTTTTCCAAGGCCCCCCTGGCAGCCCCTGCAATCTCTGTGCCCTGACCCCACACCCATCTGCCCGAGACCCCAGCCACCTCCTGAGACTTAGAGACCAGCCCCCAGCTCCCATACTACTCCCGACCTCCCTTCTGGACCAGAGACTTCCGGTCCAGATAAGAGCTTCCATCCTGCCCCAGAGTTCCCATTTGGACAAGAGAATTCCCATCTTGACAAGAGAGAGAGACTTCCTGAATTAGTCAGCTCTTTCTGAACCAAGTACACTGATAAGACCAAGAAAGAACCACAAGGAGATGGGCAGACGTCAAGGCAGAAGTACATACAACAAAATGAAGAGCAATACAGCATCACCAGAACCTAGCCTGTCTCCAACATCTAGACCTGAACATCAAAAATTGGAAGAAGCAGAAGAAAGTAGTCTTATGAGTAAAATCATGAAGAAGGTAGAGGCTTGTGTAGAGGAAAAGACAAGAAAATTGGAAGAATGCTGTAAACAACTAGAGGAAAGGGCAAACAAATTAGAAGAAAACAATAAAGTCCTGCAAGAAAACAATAAAGTCCTGGAAGAAAACAATAAAGTACAGGAAGAAAACAGTAAAGTACTGAAAGAAAATCATGAAAAAGCAATGAAACAAATAAAGGAAACAGTCAAAGACCTGAAAAGGGAAATTGAAAAAATAAAGAAGACACAAAAAGAGGGAATGCTGGAAATAGAAAACCTGAGTAAAAGATTGGGAACTTCAGATGCAAGTATAACCAACAGAATGCAAGAGATGGAAGAGAGGATCTCTGGCATTGAAGATACAGTAGAAGAAATAGTTTTATCAGTCGAAGGAAACACTAAAGCCAACAAAGTCATGAACCAAAATGTCTAAGAAATTTGGGACACCATGAAAAGACCAAACCTACGAATTATAGGGATAGAAGAAGGTGAAGAATACCAACTCAAAGGCACAGAAAATATATTCAACAAAATTATAGAAGAAAACTTTCCCAACTTAAAGAAGGAAATGCCTATGAAGATACAAGAAGCCTATAGAACACCAAACAGACTAGACCCCCCAAAAAAGTCCCCTCGACACATAATAATTAAACAACTAAATGTACAGAATAAAGAAAGAATATTAAGAGCAGCAAAGGAAAAAGGCCAAGTGACCTATAAAGGTAAACCCATCAGAATAACACCCGATTTCTCAATGGAGAATTTGAAAGCCAGAAGGACCTGGACAGATGTAATGCTGACACTAAGAGACCATGGATGTCAGCCCAGACTAATATACCCAGCAAAACTTTCAATCATCATAGAAGGAAAGAAAAAGACATTACAAGACAAAGCCAGATTTAAACAATACCTATTCACAAACCCAGCACTACAGAAAGCACTAGAAGGAAAATTCCAACTGAAAGAAGTAATTTACACACTCGAAAACACAGGCAATAGATAAAACCACAACAGTAAACCCCAAAGAAGAGAAGTACACACACACTACCACCAAAAATAACAGGGATGAACAATCACTGGTCATTAATATCCCTTAATATCAACGGACTTAATTCACCTATAAAAAGACATAGACTTAGAGAATGGATATGAAAGCAGGCCCCAACATTCTGCTGCATACAAGAAACACATCTCAAATTCAAAGACAGACACTACCTAAGAATAAAAGGCTAGGAAAAGACTTTCCAATCAAACGGTCTTAAGAAAAAAGCAGGGGTAGCCATCCTGATATGCAACAAAATAGACTTCAAACTAAAATCAATCAAAAGAGATCAAGAAGGACATTACATACTCATCACAGGAAAGATCCACCAAGATGAAGTTTCAATTCTGAACATTTATGCCCCAAACACAAGGGCACCCACATATGTAAAAGAAACATTACTAAAGCTTAAACCACATATAAAACCCCACACATTAATAGTGGGAGATCTCAACACCCCACTTTCACCACTGGACAGATCTCCCAAATCGAAACTTAACAGAGAAATAAAGGACTTAACGGATGTCATGACCCAATTGGACCTAATAGATATCTACAGAACATTCCATCCTAACAAGAAAGAATATACCTTCTTCTCAGCACCCATGGAACTTTCTCTAAAATCGACCACATACTTGGCCACACAGCAAATCTCAACAGGTACAAAACAATTAAAATAACCTCCTGTGTTCTATCAGACCACCATGGTTTAAAGTTAGATTTCAACAACAACAAAAACTACAGAAAACCTACAATCTCATGGAAACTGAATAATGCTCAACTGAATCACCAATGGGTTAAGGAAGAAATAAAGCAAGAAATTAAAGAATTCCTAGAGATCAATGAAAATGAAGACACCACATACCCAAACTTTATGGGACACTATGAAAGCCGTGTTAAGAGGGAAATTCATATAACTAAATGCCCACATAAAGAAGTTGGAGAAATCCACACTAGTGACTTAACAGCACACCTGAAAGCTCTAGAACAAGAAGAAGCAAAGTCTCCCAGGAAGAATAGATGCCAGGAAATTATCAAAGTGAGAGGTTAAATTAATGAAATAGAAACTAAGAGAATAATACAAAAATTAATGAAACACAGAGTTGGTTCTTTGAGAAAATCAACAAGATAGACAAGCCCTTATCCAAACTAACCAAAAGACAGAGAGAGAGAATCCAAATCAACGAAAATCAGAAATGAAAAGGAAGACATAACAACAGACATTGAGGAAATCCAGAGAATTATAAGGTCATATTTCAAAAACCTCTACTCCACAAAACTGGAAAACCTAAAAGAAATGGACATTTTTCTGGATAAGTACCACATACCTAAGTTAAATCAAGACCAGATAAACTATTTAAATAGTCCAATAACCCCTAAGGAAATAGAAACAGTCATTAAAAGTCTCCCAAACAAAAAAAGCCCAGGACCAGATGGTTTCAGCGCAGAATTCTACCAGATCTTCAAAGAAGAGTTAATACCAATACTCTCTAAATTGTTCCACATAATAGAAACAGAAGGAACATTACCAAACACCCTCTATGAGGCTACAATTGCCCTGATTCCTAAACCAAACAAGGATGCAACAAAGAAAGAGAACTACAGACCGATCTCCCTCATGAACATTGATGCAAAAATACTCAATAAAATACTGGCAAACAGACTCCAAGAACATATCAGAACAATTATCCACCATGATCAAGTAGGCTTCAAGCCAGGGATGCAAGGGTGGTTCAACATATGAAAGTCCATCAATGTAATACACCATATAAACAAACTCAAAGAAAAAAAACACATGATCATCTCACTAGATGCAGAAAAGGCATTTGACAAAATCCAACACCCCTTCATGATAAAAGTCTTGGAGTGATCAGGAATACAGGGAACATACCTCAACATAATAAAGGCAATATATAGCAAGCCAACAGCCAACATCAAATTAAATGGAGAGAAACTCAAAGCAATTCCACTAAAATCAGGAACGAGGCAAGGCTGTCCACTCTCCCCATACTTATTCAATATAGTACTTGAAGTTCTAGCCAGAGCAATAAGACAACATAAGGAGATTAAGGGGATACAAATTGGAAAGGAAGAAGTCAAGCTTTCCCTATTTGCAGATGACATGATAGTATACTTGAGTGACCCCAAAGATTCCACCCAGGAATTGATAAAGCTTATAAACACCTTCAGCAACATAGCAGGATACAAGATCAACTCAAAAAAATCAGTAGCCCTCCTATATACAATGGACAAAGAAGGTGAGAATGCAATTATAGATACATCGCCATTTACAATAGCCAAAAATGACATAAAATACCTTGGGGTAACACTAATGAAGCAAGTGAAGGACCTATATGACAAGAACTTTAAGTCCCTGAAAAAAGAAATTGAAGAAGATGTCAGAAAATGGAAAGATCTCCCATGCTCATGGATAGGCAGGGTTAACATAGTAAAAATGGAAATCATACCAAAAGCGATTTACAGATTCAATGCAATCCCCATCAAAATACCAACACAATTCTTCACAGACCTGGGAAGAATAATACTCAACTTCATATGGAAAAACAAAAAACCCAGGATAGCTAAAAGAAACCTGTACAATAAAACAACTTCTAGAGGCATCACAATCCCTGACTTCAAGATCTACTATAGAGCTACAGTAATAAAAACAGCTTGGTATTGGCATAAAAACTGACATGTGGACAAATGGAATCAAATTGAAGACCCTGACATTAACCCACACACCTATGGACATATAATTTTTGACAAAGAAGCCAAAAGTGTACAATGGAAAAAAGAAAGCATCTTCAACAAATGGTGCTGGCATAACTGGATATCAACGTGTAGAAGGCTGCAAATAGATCCCTGTCACCAAGAACAAAACTTAAGTCCAAGTGGATCAAAGACCTCAACATAAATCCAGATACTCTGAACCTACTAGAAGAGAAAGTAGGAAATAGTCTTGAACTCATTGGCATAGGAGATCACTTCCTAAATATAACACCAGTAGCGCAGACACTGAGACAAACAAACAATCAATGGGACCTCTTGAAACTGAGAAGCTTTTGTAGAGCAAAGGATACAGTCAACAAGGCAAAGCGACAGCCTACAGAATGGGAAAAGATCTTCACCAACCCCACAGGTGACAGAGGACTGATATCCAGAATATATAAGGAACTCAAGAAATTAGACATCAAAACGACCAACAGTCCAATTGAGAAATGGGCTTTAGAATTAAACAGAGAATTCTCAACAGAGGAAATCCAAATGGCTGAAAGACATTTAAGGAATTGCTCAACATCCCTAATCATCAGGGAAATGCAAATCAAAACAACTCTGAGATACCACCTTACGCCTGTCAGAGTGGCTAAGATCAAAAACACTGAAGACACTATGCTGGAGAGGATGTGGAACTAGGGGAACTCTCCTCCACTGCTGGTGGGAATGCAAGCTTGTACAACCACTTTGGAAATCAATATGATGCTTTCTTAGAAAATTGGGAATCAATCTCCTCCAAGATCCAGCTATACCACTCCTGGGCATATACCCAAGAAATGCTCAATCATAGCACAAGAGCACTTGCTCAGCTATGTTCATATCAGCATTGTTTGTAATAGCCAAAACCTGGAAACAACCTAGATGCCCTTCAACTGAAGAATGGATAAATAAATTGTGGCACATATACACAATGGAATACTACTCAGCAGAGAAAAACAATTACATCATGAGGTTTGCAGGCAAATGAATGGATCTAGAAAAAATCATACTGAGTGAGGTAACCCAGACTCAGAAAGACAAATATGGTATGTACTCACTCATAGGAAGATGCTAGATGTGGAACAAGGATGACTGGACTGCTACTCACATCACCAGTGAAGCTACCTGGAAAACGAGACCCCAAAAAAGACACGGAGAAATGGATGAGATCTACATGAACAGCCTGGTCATGAGTGGGAACAATGAAGGGCGATGGTCGAGGGAAAGAGAGTGGGAGATCCTAGCTGGATCAAGAAAAGAGAGGGAGAACAAGGAATAGGAGACCATGGTAAATGAAGACCACATGAGAAGGGGAGGAAGCAGAGAGCTTGGGAGGCCCATGGAGATCCACAAAGATACCCCCGCAAAAGACTGCTGGCAATGGTCGAGAGACGGCAGGAACTGACCTACTCTGGTGATGGGACGGCCAGACACCCTGATAGTTGTGCCATAAAACCCATCCAAGGACTGAGGAATCTGGATGCAGACATCCATGGCTGGGCCCCTGGTGGAGCACCAGGAGTCTAATTAGCCAGAAAGAGGAGGGTTTATATGAGTGAGAATTGTTGAAGCCAAGGTTGGATAAAGCACAAGGACAAATAACCAAATGAATGGAAGCACAGGATCTATGAACCAAAGGCTGAGGGGCCCCCAATTGGGTCAGGCCCCCTGAATGGGTGAGACAGTCATTTGGCTTGATCTGTTTGGGAGGCAGCTGTGCGTTGGTGCCAGGTCCTGGGCTCGTTGCATGAGTTGGCTGTTTGAATCCTGGGACTTATGCAGGGACACTTGGCTCGGTCTGGGAGGGGGAATGGACCTGCCTAGACTGACTCTACCAGGTCGATCCTGGTCCTCGGGGGAGACCTTGATCTGGAGGAGGTGGGAATGGGGGGGTGGTTTGGGGGGAGGGGGAGGGGGCAATAGGGGAGAACAGGGGAATCTGTGGCTATTATGTTGAACTGAATGGTGTTGTAAAATAAAAAAAAATAAAAAAAATAAAATAAATAAATTGAAAAAAAATCATTCTAAAAAGCAAAAAAAAAAGTATGGATGCCAACTCTACGCACTTCTGGTTCAAAAATTAGTTACTCTCACTTTCACAACACTCAGTGAGTATTTTATCTGTTCATGGGTATACCAAAACAATGTACAAAGTATGTTAAATTCACACCCATGTTAATTACTTTAGTCAGAGCTTTAACAAGTTATTTTGAGAAAGTAAGCAATTCCAAAGTGTATTTTTGTATCATTGCTTCAGGTGATCCCACAGCATCATGGGCCAGAAGCCAGGGTGGAGATCCTTACATTACAGGATTGTGGATGTTTAGAAATACATTATCTACTCTCCCAGAAAACTGGCTTCAGACAGAAAAAGATGGAACTAAAGGTATGTAAAATATACAATCTATTCTGCTAATTATCCCTCTATATTATTTTGCCTCCTCATCTAAAACTCCAACAAACATAGCAAGCCATGAATCAAGTGGAAATGTTTACACAGTCTCTCCATGTTAAGTGAATAATATGTTTCTAGAACTTTTTTTAACTGTTTGAAAATGAGATACCAAAAAAAAAAAAGGATATGAAGTTTACAGTTATAACTGTTGGTCAATTATATGGACATTTTTTGCAACTTGAGAGTTTTCTAATGTAGGCTAAGATTATCATTCTTGTAATAATAAAACTGAAAAAATGTTTTCCCTGATGATAGTGTAAGAAAGTTCGTGTTTGGGGTTTATGGCAGCCTGAAAATTTACAGTGGTTTATGAAAACTACAGAAATTGTAATTGGGTTAAATCATCTGAAATTTAATGAAAGTATGAAAAAATCCTTCGGTATTTATTTGGACTGTTATAAAATTTCAGTATTACAATTTGCTAAATATCCATTTAAAAAGTCTCATATTCAAAGTTAATACATATTGGATATCAACTTTTTATAGGAAATGTAAACAATTTATGAACTTTTATTTAACCATTATGTTTTTAATCAGATCATTTACTGTAATTTGTGCTTGTCAATTTTCATTTATGTAAAATATACATTTAACATAGAATTATGTGGTATACACATATATGCACTTATTATTTCTCATACACAAATATATGTATATATACATATATATTATTTCACATACTATAACTTCAGTTACTTTTTTATAATTTAATTTAATTTTACATATCAGCTATGGATTCCCTTGCTCTCCCACCCCCCCACCTTCCCTCTAGCCTACCCCCCATTCCCATCTCCTCCATGCAAAGACTCCCCTGATGATTGAGTTCAACCTGGTAGATTCAGTCCAGGCAGGTCCAGTCCCCTCCTCCCAGGCTGAGCAAAGTGTCCCTGCATAAGCCCCAGGTTCCAAAGAGACAACTCATGCACTGAGTACAGGTCCCAGTCTCACTTCCTGGATGCCTCCCAAACAGATCAAGCTAATCAACTGTCTCAATTACCCAGAGGCCCTGATCCAGTTGGGGGCTCCTCAGCTATTGGTTCATAGTTCATGTATTTCCATTCGTTTGGCTATTTGTCCCTGTGCTTTATCCAACCTTGGTCTCAACAATTCTCGCTCATATAAACCCTCATCTTTCTCACCAATTGGACTCCTAGAGCTCCACCTGGGTCCTGGCCATGGATCTCTGCATCCAGTTTCCTCAGTCATTGGATGGGGTTTCTAGCATGACAATTAGGGTGTTTGGCCATTCTATCACCAGTTAGGGCTGTCTCTTGACCATTGCTAGTATTCTATTGTGGGGGTATCTTTGTGGATTTCAGTGGGCCTCTCTAGCACTTTGCTTCTTCCTATTCTCATGTGGTCTTCATTCATCATGGTCTTTTATTCCTTGTTCTCCGTCTCTGTTCTTGATCCAGCTAGGATCTCCTGCTCCCCTAAGCTCTCTTTCCCTTGATCCTTGCCCTTCATTACCACCACTCACGTCCATGTTGTTCACGTAGATCTCATCCATTTCTCTGACATTGGGCGATCCCTGTGTCTTTCTTGTGGTCCTGTTTTCTAGGTAGCCTCCCTGGAGTTGTGAGTAGCAGTCTAGTCATCTTTGTTTTACATCTAGTATCCTCCTATGAGTGAGTACATACTATGTTTGTCTTTCTGAGTCTGGGTTACCTCACTCAGGATGATTTTTTCTAGATCCATCCATTTGCCTGCAAACCTCATGATGTCATTGTTTTTCTCTGCTGAGTAGTATTCCATTGTGTATATGTACCACATTTTATTTATCCATTCTTCAGTTGAAGGGCATCTAGGTTGTTTCCATGTTCTGGCTATTACAAACAATGCTGATATGAACATAGCTGAGCCCTTGTGGTATGAT